>NW_028295317.1:0-296000 GCF_964341445.2 Mesoplodon mirus
AGCATCTGATTTGTGCTTTTTGAAAGACTACTTTGACTGTTGAGTGTCCTACAAAAGCAAAATACTTGTGTCTCTATGAAGTGCAGATAGTAAAATTTAAAAAGCCCAATGAGCTCATAAGCAGTTGGTTTACTAAGTGTAATCATTTATCTTAACTAGACTTCATTAATATAAGCTTGGTGACCTTGGGGCCCTGGGACATATTAGATTAGGGAAACCCAACTATTTTCAAATAGTGTGATTTGAAAAATTCTCGAAATTGTTGGGGTTCAGGAAGATTATTTTAGTGCTGGGCCTGGATGGGAAGTTTAGAATAAGAAAAGAAAGTATGATGGCTGGCTTCCATCTATTCTCCCTTCCTGTGGGAGAAATGATGGTGGGGTGACTACTTTGCTGTTGACCCAATGCTTAAATTTCAGAGCTCGTTCAATCCAGTAAATATTTGCTGAACAACTATTAGATGTTAGGCACCTTGCTAAAACTGGGAATATAGAGAATAATTAATAATAAAAGCAGGTATTACTAACAAGAGACAGGCACTGTGCTAATGCTAAACATGCACCATCTCAAGTTACATTAATTTACACACTAACCATATAGGGTAGATGCATTTATGATACCATTTTCCGGGTGAGAAATCTAATCCCTTTAAGGGGCTTAAGTTACTTCTCCAAGGTTACACAGCTAGTTAGGGGCATAGGCAGTATTTGGACTCAGGTCTGGTATCAGCACCAATTCTCTTAGCCATGATGCTCTATAAGGACCTTACTTGAGAAGTTCAGGATTATACATATATGGGTACAACCAACCCTAAGACCATCTGGCAAAACTGGCTGCTTGAGAAGTCCTGGATTTATGTAAGATGCTCTTGGAATGGAGAAGATCGTGAAGGAGGGTCCCCAAAACACACTCTCTATACTAAGGGGTAAAAAGAGAGAAAGAATTAGCCTACAGCAGTATGATATTGAGGACCAAGAAACAGTGTTTCTCTCTTTTGTGAATAGTTATTAAATTATTTCTACTTCAAAATATCAGAAAGAAATCACAGTACTATGGACAGTTTGTGGAGCCACCCTATCTTAGCGTGAATCCTGGCAGGTGTAGAGTTCATAGTATGACCCTGGCACCTAAGTGTAGTTAAGTAAGCTTTCATTTTTCTTTAGGCTGAAAGCAAAGTAGCTTTCTGATAGGTATAGTTTAGGAAAGTCTTCAAAGAAAATATTTAAAGTCCACTATCTCAGAGAAAAGCAATTTTGCAAAAGATCTGTCAGCAAAAGCAAGGCCAAACACACCAATTATTTAGTGAGACTTGTATTGTTATATCATTGCTCATGTTGTTTCTTTACGCATTTACCTGGAAGAAGGCTTTTAATGTTCAACAATTCTCAAAGAGATAAAGACCCACACTGACGTGTCAGAAAGAGCTGTGCCCTGGAATTAGATCAGTTTAGGTTTGACAACTTACTAGAATTAGGTAATGTTCTTAATCTTTCTGAGCCTGTTTCCTATCTGCAAATAGGTATAACACTATCTATTAGAGAGGGATGTGGTTAAATTAAATGACACATGTAAATGAAATATATCCTTCCAGACTGAGAACATACCTAGTAAATGTTAAGTGATCTGCAAATATTCTGCTTTCTTGAAATGGATGAAACCTGTTATCATGTTCTTAACCAATGGCCTAAATATCAAGACAATATTTAATTAAAAGTTATATTGGTTCTTTCACTGTCCATCTGCATTTTAACATATCCTAACATATTATCCTTGATCAATTGTGTCAATATTAGTAACATTTGTCATTTAAGCTATTATTGTTCATATGTTTAAAATATTTCAATGTGATAAAAGTCATTATTCAAAGAGATGCCTACTGGCTTTGTCAAAGATTTATTTTAAGTAAAAATAAAAGACACATTTTTCATTTTCACCAAGTTTTATTGAACAGTGTATTCATTAACTGTATGAACTCAGTGGCCAACTCAATACAGTAGCCAAGACACGGAAACAACCTCAGTGATTTTTGTGGATGAATGGATGAAGAAAATGGGGTGCATACAACCTACTATTATTCAGCCATGATAAAGAAGGAAATCTGGCTATTTGTGACCACATGGGTGGATTTGGGGGGCATTATGCTAAATGAAATGTCAGACAGAGAAAGATAAATACTTTAGGATCTCATATGTGAAATCTAAACTACTGAACTCATGATAGAAAGAATGGAATGATGGTTGCCAGAGCTGGGGGTTGGAGGTGAGGAAAATGAGTGAAGATGATCAAAAGATAAAAACTTCTAGTTATAAGATAAGTGAGTAATGGTGATGTCATGTACAGCTTGGTCGCTACAGTTAACAATACCGTATTTTATGCTTGAAAGTTGCTAAGAGAGTAGATCTTGAAAGTTCTCATCACAAAAATAAAATTTGTAATTATGTGAATTAAGGTTAACTAAACTTATTGTGGTAGTCATTTCACACTATATATATATATATATATATATATATATATATATATATATATATACATATATATATATATATCAATCATCACATTGTACACCTTGGACAGATACAATATTATATATCAATTCAATCTCAATAAAACTGGAAAAATCTCATTTATATTTTATCATAAATATATCAAATGGGTTTCTTGACAAGATGAATAATAACTATAGATAAAAGGAAATAAGATATTGTTGTCGCTGTTGTTTGCTTTTCCAGAGTGCAAAACACTAAAAAGGGGGGAGGTGAGTATGGGCTTGCAGATGCTGCTTCATGGGCCCTAATGCTATGATACAGACATTTAGTCCAGACCTGAAAGAGAACTTGAGTCATTTCAACAAATCTGCAAAACAGTCATGTTCAAACATGAAGAGATATCAGTAAATTCTTTTTCACACTGCAAGAAATCTGCCTTCAGCTTTCAGCAAAACCTCAGTTTTTGGGTTATGAGGGTAACAGTTCTTAAGCAAGCAGTACAATGCTTCCACCAGTGCTTTCTCCCTATGATGAATAAGTTTTCAGTCTCCCCACCAGTGCTCATCCCTTCTCCCCTTAATGTCTTGGCCAAAATTCAACCATCAGCCCAGAAAACTCTTTACCAGTTTCATTGACTGTACGTGACCACGTTATTTCAATCACCTTGGCACATTTATATTACCTACTTCCTAAGGTAGGTATTATATATATGAGATTTTAAATAAAAGAATGCCTGTAAAGTACTTAATGCTCAACTCCTAACACAATATGAATATTCTGTAACTGCTGACTAGCATTATTATTATATCATTTACATTAAAACTAATCTGTACTTTCTTTCACACACCCCAGTTCTTTGTCCCCAACTGGGGTAAAGGAAATAAATGAACATTTATTATCTACAGTGAGAGTATAGAATGCAGTGTAGGCTATAGAAATAGTGGTGTTCAAGACTGAAACTGACCTGGATTTGAATTCCAGACCTCTCACCTACTTAGACTTTACGATGCCTCAGTTCCCTTACTGATAATTAGAGATAATAGTCATTTCAGGGACCACGGTAAGGATTAAAAATATTATAATGTTTGGATCCAGAAAGGGCATTCATTACCTCATTTAATGTAAACTCTTAGATAATCTGATTGAGTTTTGAGAATCTGATAACGGCTCTGCATCCTTTTGCTATTTGCTAACTATTCATAGCATTTTGCATAGAATTCCAGGGCTTTGCTAATACGAAAATCAATCAAAGGCTTTAGTTGGCACAAAGAACTCAGAGAAATTGTTATGGGGCAAGAATTAGAATTCTTCTTGAAATACAGACTATCATCCTGGAGAAGAAAGAACAACATTTTAATGTGGTCAAATTTGGGTCAAAACTATGCACTGCCATAATGGTGTTTCTACCAGGTCTTGATTTGACTGGGATTGAAATTTCTGACATTACTGTCCCCATCACAGACTTGAAAACCTGGCAGACAATCACGTGTAACCTACAGTTAAAGGTCGCTCATCTAAAAAAAATGGGTATGTTACTACCATTCTGACAAGAGCGTTATGAAGATTAAGAAAAAGCACAAATAAACTCTCCTAACACCTGACAGCCAAGTAATACATCTTTCAGCTCTTTCAATTCTTTTTCCTTCTTACCTGACTTATTTCCTTCCTTGCTCTGAGTTCTCACTGTGTTTCACATCCCACAATGCTGAAGTCATTGTAATGCTTTTACTCAGAAATCTCATTTAACATTTAGCATAGTAAATAAGAAAGCCTAAGAAGTGATTGAGGTAAACTGCCATTATTACATCATTCTGATAACCTGATTTGTCCAGAAATGTAACTATGTGATTCTCCTTTACTTCTAGTTGCTCACCATTCATGGGCACAAATTGAGTGTATATCAGATATATTAAATTCCTGCAAAATTCTCTGTGGTGTGATTTGGGGTTCTCTTTGTGTACTACAGCTTTCCTAAAACTAAACTATTATCATTTCTACTCCTCTTCTGTCTGAAAATCCTCAAAACATAATTTCTAATTAATAGTTATACTAATTGGCATTATAGTCATTCTTTTTTGCTTTTTCTCTGATTATAAGTATCTTCTGACGCTTAAGTCAATCAAATGGGTTCTCTACATATGAGGAAGTTCAAAGGGGAAAGTAGGAGGAGTAGGGTAAGAAGACATTCACACATAGAATTAGTGGAAGCCTTAGCAGTAACAAAGCTAGTGAAATTAGAGCTCATTAATTAGCAGTCAGGAAAATTTCATCATGTGTTGTCATTAATTGGTCGACTAGGGTAATTAGGCTTACAAACAATAGAAAGCAAAGAATGGAAAATCTATTGCTTCTTCCAGCTTCTCCTGCTTGTTATAAGCGTAATTTTCTCCTAGTTTATGAAACAATAACAGTTTGGTATTAGAATTTAAATGCCATCAATATAAGATATGGAGATATGTGAAGCCTACTACACTTTCTTCATAAACTAGTACTATAGCATCATAAATTCCAGTAGAATGATTTAGTTGAAAGATAAAATTCATGCAGAGTACACTATTTGTTTAAACTTCAAAAGAATCAAAAAGGATTGTTATATCTTGGCACACTCTTCTTTGTAGAATATGCTAGAGCCGGCCTTTTTTTGATTAAGAGCTACTGTTCTGTAGAGAACACATTTTTCATATTCATAATCATCAGGCAAATCAAGGATCTGACTTCCTTAGAATCAGTAAGTGTTTTTTTCCTCACTTCTTAACAAAGAACAGAACAGCTGATAAGAAAACTAAAATACCTCTTTTTATTGATGTATAGATGATTTACAATATTATATTAGTTTCAGGTGTACAACATAGTGATTCAATATTTTTATAGATTATACTACATTTAATTATTATAAAGTGATGGCTATATTTCCCTGTGCTGAACAACAAAATCCCTCTTTTGTTAAAAAAATAGCAAATGATGGAATGTTAGAAAATTAATTTATTTCCCATGAATAATGATCAATAACTATGGGACACTGGCCCATGTAAATTAAGAGGCTTCTTTTTCCATGTGATTCTGAATACAAAATGTATCCATATTCAGGAATCGTTTTCAAAGTGAAATTTTTTGGTTCCTTAATAATCATAATGGGTAGTAAGGTCAATTTGTTTTAACACTTATGTAAATCAGTGTTGAATATAAAATGATAAAACGTAGGGTCTTTTCACTTTTCAATTTTAACTCTGTATTTGAGACAAAGAAAACGAACTGCTTTCTATCATACTGTAGTTTTTGCTCAACTCCTACGACCAAAATCCTTGAAAGAGAGAATTACCTGTTTGTGTCCTTTCAGAACAACCCCCTTGCATACCAGGGCCATAAAAAAACAATAGCCTTGAGAGACCATTCAAGGAAATCATTGTTATTGATTCATCCCTCAAATAGGACCCAATTGAGCAACAAAATGATGCTGAAGTTTATCGTTTCTTCTCAGTGAATTTGTAACTCTGGCAGATTTAAATGTCTTTTCCTAGATGACAGAGGTGGCTTCTATACACATACTCAATGGACACATACACACAAATAACATCCTGATATCCATTTTACATCTGTAATTCCACTCTGAATACTCCCTGCCATTAACCAACTCAAATGCCACATTATTCAACTCCTTTCCCTTGCTGGTTGGATTGGGTTCAGGAAACAGGGAGCAATTTTAATGTCCTCTTAGTAAACCTACACCCTATTTATGAACTAAGAAGAAATAGTTTTGGTTTCTATTTTCTGATATCTTGAGCCTTTCATATGACTGCATCTCTCCAACTATATAGCTTGCAGAATTAGTATTATGACTAGAGATGCAGAAAAGTTTTGCTGCCTAAAAATGTCTTCTCATCTACTAACTGATGGTTGGC
Organism: Mesoplodon mirus; assembly: GCF_964341445.2. Lineage (NCBI taxonomy): Eukaryota > Metazoa > Chordata > Mammalia > Artiodactyla > Ziphiidae > Mesoplodon > Mesoplodon mirus. The sequence continues at coordinate 6,386 of NW_028295317.1, forward strand.
ACTCAACTCTCATCCCTTTATCTCGGAATCTTATCCCTTTAGCTTAAATCTTTTTTTCCCATTAAAATTCAAATACTGGTTGTGCTTTAAGATCGTAGTCATTTTTACCTCAGCCTGAATGATCCAAAAGCAAGTTTTGATGATGTGCAAGAGGGAAGAGAACTTGAGGGCATAAGTGTTCTGCAGAGGGTATTAGGGAATAGAGAAGAGAGAGCAATAAATAGACTCACAGGGGAAACTCAGAAAGTGGAGCTTGATGAAACAAGCAAACATCACGGTTTTGCTAAGGTCTATTCTAATTAGTTGTTATTTGTGTGTAAAAGTTTGCCTAAAAAGCATAACCTATGAGTGATTTGTGCCCCTGCATATTACGGATGTATAATATAATTCAAACAGTGCAAGGAACACACAGATTACCACATGGCCTCAGCCATGCTCCATTTTGTAGTCTGCCCACTTTGAGCATCAGAAAATGGATTGTAGAAATCTGGTTTATCTTATTTTAAACTTCTCATTCCCCAAATTTGAAATAGTATTTATTTAAAAACTAGGCTCTTTATAAAGATCGCAAAAACACTATAAAGTATTCATTGAAAAGAACCTAACATTTACTACTGTAGTACATTATGTACAATTTATTGAGTATTTCTACTGAATATACATTTATGTATTATATAATCTAACATTTATATTAAGTATAACTATAATATGATTCTTGTGTCAACCTTGACAAAGCTGGTGAAATCCTTTGCTACAAAAATATGTCTCTGCCTTCTATTTTTGTTTCAGTATTAGTTTCCACATTTGCCAGCACGATACTTTTCATCCTACTAAACTAATAGGCCACTTAGTTGAATACTGGATAAAATACAAATTGCAGAGAATTCTTCATTTTTGTTTATAATTTTAAAAATTTCAACTAAAAGTGCAAAGTTTTTATCAATTTCTGTAGCTTGCTCTCTTCCTAAACCTACTTGCTTCTTCCATCAATATTTAAGTTTCTGGTTTTAAATAACTGTGACTCTCCTTTAATGTGTTCTCTGTTAAAGGCTTTCTCTCCCTTTAGAATTGTTAGTAGGAGAAGTGGTATTTTTGTGGGAAGAAAACTGCATCTTCTCTACTACTCAGCTGTCAGGACTATAGAGCTACATCCTCAGTTGTATAATCAAAAACCTGGCCTGGCATCAACTAGTGGGATTAAAAAGACTATGCAAAAAAGCCAGTTGTTTTAAAACATTATGGCTGGTGATATAAATGGCTGCAGCATATTATATCTACACCTGCATGTTTTTAACTTCCAGAAACTAAAAATCAGCTCTGCAACATGCAATCAGCCATGAAGAAAGAAAGAAATAAACAAAAACCCAGTATTGAAAATTTTCTGCCTGATACGTGAATGTATTGGCGAACAAGCCTGCTACTTCTAGTATTTACATAAAGACAGTAGTCAAATAACCAATGCAGTAAAACAAACAATTCTTCTGTGAGAAAAAAGAATGATGCTACTTAGAGTTGATGGACATGAACTTTAGGAATTTTAGAGCTGAAAATAATCTTGCAGGCCTCCTTTTAGAGATGAGGAATATGAGGTCTATGGTGGTTAAGTGAATTGTCCAAGCCAGAGATGGGACTAGGGTCAAAGTTGAGGTCTTCTTCCAGGATGTTGAGCTTACTCTTTGAACTTGCTGGGTGTATACATATTGCATCAACAGAGCCTATATGTACTGGATTTTCTTCCATTTACTAATAGAAGCAAGTTAGTGCCTTTACAGGTATTGTAGTATAAAATCAGCCCATTCAGCCAAAAATTAGTCAATCTAGGAGTCCCAAAGAGACAATGCTTTGCAGGCTTTTTCTTTTCTTTTCTTTTCTTTTCCACTGGAAATGGGAATTACATAGATAATGCATGTTTGTGTGTATGTATGTATGTATATATATATATATATATATATATATATATATATATATATATATAGTTATATCTTGTTCAAATTTAAAAGAATACAATTTTGTAGTCTAATTATGTATGACATAAAAATAGAACATCGTTAATCAAATACATTTGCAGTATTTATTTTTGTAAATAACTTCCTTTCTTTATATATCTATACAGTTTTAAAGATAATGGGACGACACAGAAATATTATTCATTTTCAAGCTAACACTGATAAATAATGTTTTGTAAGTGCCCTAAATTATGTAAAGACTAAAAGTTCCATTGTTCTATCTATTCTACGGAAAGTGGTTGATGTTTAGCTATGAAATAATGTATCAATCTCAGGAAACAATTCTTAGGTTAAAAAAATCATTTTCCCTATGATGTCTTTTCACAAAGATTTAATTCAAAGAATTTACCTTTGTAAGATCTCCATCACTTTTCACCATTGTTCCCATGCATGTTCCTCTTAAGAGTGCCTGATTCTGTTGCTAAGCAACCTTGCAGTCTTGTTGGGTCATGATGGTGAACTAATGATTATTTAAAATGTGTCTGTTTGGATAGGGTCTTTTAAAGAATATCATGATATTTTTGTGTAAGAGGCTGGGTAAGAGGGTTCTTCATTTCAACTTACAGTTCTACAGGAATATAAGTGATAGAATGATGTTTTCCAGAAGAGTTGGAAGAATGCCAAGAGTACACTAAAAAGCACTAGGTCTTACTTCCTCCCGGTATGCTTTTTGTCTAGAAAAGGGTAAAAGTCAGTCAGATGACAAGTCAAGAAATTTACCAAAGGATTTCAAAGAAATAAGAGGAACATCAATATTCCTTTTATTGACTAGATTAAATTATTATGTTTTTCCTTCTCATCCCAAATTCTTAAGAAAAATTGTCAAGCCATATTATGTTGAAAAATAAGTCCCATGTAAGCGAGACATGGGTATTTGAATTTTATCAGGCTTCCAGATAAAACTAAATTGTTGATTAAATCCTCTCCATCCTGCTTGCTCTTGTCCCAGACATCCCTCTCCAGTTCAGGAATATCCTCCTTTAAACAGCTTATTTAACCATATGGAACTGATGCCAGTAGCCTTAAGATTTTCTGTACGGTATACTGGGATATATAAGGGGACTACCATCATATCTCTAGCATGTAGTGAGTGTTGGTAAATAGCATTCCCAGTGTGTATCTGGAAAAACAAAAAGATTGTTCCTTTAAACAATCTTTTTTGGTGAAAAAGCAAAGAATCAAAGGTATTTCATTACTAAAAAATCCGAGAATGTCCTAACTCTAAGAGAAGAGCACTTCTAATGTCATCTCAATATCCATAAAATCCAGAAGCAGAGCTGATGGTGCTACCAAGAGACAGAGTCTCCTTGTGGGGACACCACCTTCAAAAGTTTTGGAAGGTACCCCCAAACATCACCAGTTTTCTTTACACCCTGGCTTGTCTCTAGTATTTAAAGATACATCTGATACTTATTGATTCTATTTATATTTTGAGGGTGATCCCTTCTTAGGGATATCATCTCATATGCAAAGTTAAAAGTATTGATCATTTTTCTCTCCTAAACTTAAACTATTATAATTTATGTTTAAGGCAGCCAAGTTTAATAGCTTTATGACTTGGGGCCATAAAAGTGAGTGTTTCAATCTTGGTTCACTGTTCTGTAGGTGGTATATGGCCACTCCAGGTATCAGTTTTCTTACTTATGAAATAGGGTTTGCAGTGCTTTCTTCACAGAGAAACGATTAAATTTGATATGCTAACATAGTGTCTACCATATAGTGAACATTAAGTGTGAGCCCTCTTTCCTATCTCCACTGGGTGTGGCCAACTTCTAGTTTTCTAGGATTTACTAGAAAATTTCATACCTTCTAGGAATATATGGCTTCTGATCATATTCCCTTACCATCTTCATTTTACTAACCTAAAGGCTCTTAAATTTTTTGTAATTCCCACATTCTTATTTCCTATCTCAGCTACTTTTCTGTTAATTTTTTAGAATTCAGTTTATTTTAGCAGGCATTAATTGAGGTAAGGGGAATTACAGTAGGTCCTGTGGTTACAAATGTAAACAGGATCCCTGTTCTCAGGTACCTTACAGTCTAGTGTCAAGAGTAGTAAACAGACAAAAAATTGCAATTTGACCTGATAAATTCTGTGATATTGGTAAGCCTGTGACAACACAAGTGAAATATCTAAATCAGATTAGGGAGGATGGGAGATTAAAGATAAAGAGCTTGCCATACTTGTAGGCTTTTCTCTAGAGTTGGCAAACATCTGTACCTGTGTTCAAGGTTTAGATTGACCAAGACAGCCTTAACATTCCTTTCAGCTTAATAAAATTTTAGACAGATTTCTTCCTGACTTATAGGCCCTTGACCTCCCCTTATTTAGAAGATTTACTCTAAAAAACATGGAAATTCTTTTTTCACCCCTTTGACTCGTAAATCTTCTTCTAGTCATCTTGCCAGATTTACAACCCAGGAATGTCTTTCTCACGGACATGGGAGCCAGTTTTCGAAATGTAATCATCAAGAAAGATGGCACCACATTCTCTGTGGGAGGGAAAGAGTCTAACTTCAATAAGTGCTGATTAGCAAACACAGATGGCCTAATCACATTAACCAGTCTCCTCCTAATGTCCTCCAGTACCAGTCCACTAGCTCACTCCAGAATTGATAAACTGTCCCACCTTTTGTTTCAGCAGAGTTTAGTCCAATCTCTCTCTCCAATTGCAAGTTTTCAATAAACTTTCCCTTGCCTGTTTAAGTCTGTCCTTGGACAGGATGCATCCAGGTTTTGTACAAGGGGAAAAAACGGATTTTTGCCCAATAATCTACTCACTGATGCCTGGCACTTGGTCAACTTTTGTAATTGCTGATTTAAATAAGTCCATCATGTCAGTGTCTAGGGGGAAATGTTTTCAATGGCTCTAAACACTTTGAGCAGTGATAAATGAAATCTCTGAGTTCACCATCTTCTAACTGGAACTAGAATTATTTTTCCAAAAATATATTTCTTTACACTTATGCACAAAATGAGCCTCTGCCTCAAAGAGACTGTGAGTAGGCTCAAGTATCCACTTGTCCTAATAGCTTTATACTCATTCTTTTGGTATTTCAATTATCTCAAGTGTTCAGAATCATGAATAAAGTTGGGAGCAATTCATGATGATGTTAATCAATTATAAATTACTCAACAAGGGCTCCCCTTATTATAATCTCCATGAAGCTCTCTAGAGGATCAGCTCAGGTACTGGCCTCAGGCACAGTCTAGATTGAGAGAGGATTTCAAATAATTGATGGTTTTACCCAAAATTTTGAATTCTAAAAATGGATGGAAATTTGGAAATTCTAAATCAATCATAGCAAATTACAAATTACCATCAAGAAAGACTGCATAATAAAAATTTCTAAAGGTTACTGTAGAAATTAAGCTTAAATTCAAATTTAATTCTAAGGTAAATAAAACTATGTATTCTATTTTCTTTCTTCATTATAAAATTTATAAAACCTGAATTTTCCTTCTAATGTACTCATTTGGTGTACTTACTTTTTATTTCCAAAAAAAGTTTCCCTAACTTAAGGACATATACAACATAAGGTACCTTAGAATTAAGGAAATATGGGAGAATGATTTTGATTACCTCCTCATGCTACATGAAAATTCATTACTTCAAACTTTCTTGAACAGTTTTTTTAAAAGATGCCAGTTACCTAACTCATACAAACACCCATATACATATGTACATCTTTCTTGTTGGGGAACAGACTTATATTAGTGTCAATAAGTGGTCATTAAAGTTAATGTGTTCATTTTATATAGTTATAATTTAAGATATAGTAGAAATTCGTTTGAACATGATATATACCTTTTTAAAATATATTAGAGACTTATAGAACCACCTCACAGTGACTATATTTGTCCATTATGAGGTTTAGAATATACTTTACTACTTAAATGAGTTGAGTATGATATTTTATCATTATACCTTTGCTTTTATCATATATCGTGGATGTAGAGTCTTTGGTCAGAAACATACCCTCTATATTATAAAAACATCATTATAGAAAAATGTAGTATTCTTTTAATATATAATTTAACATGAAACTAGGACAGATTTTCAGCAAAAGAAGGGAGCTGCATATCGTTGGCTTTTACTGGCAGGCCTGTTTCTGCCCAGTAATTACCCAGTCTTTACATACATGTTACAGTTCAGTGCTTTGAAGGAAATCCAGCTTTCTTTGCTCTCTGATCTTTTCTTCTCACAAAATACTTAGCAAACACATAGCTATTAGCTCCATAGGAAGTGGTTGTATACATCAGGTATTTTTCCCAAGCCCACTTAACCAAGGTACCAAGTAATTTGACTAGAATCCAAACCAAATCAGTTGAAGAGCTAAGTGTGCAAAAAATCCTTTAACACACTAGATTCCATTGAGCCACAGTTTTATTAACACTGCATCACTTAGCAAACTCAGATGGGGTCTTTGGGTCTTTAGGTTGAGTTTCTTTAATTGGCAAATGCTTAAGAGCACACTTTACTGATTGATTGATTGACTGATTGATTAAAGAATCATCTTTTTTAAAAATTTATTTATTTTTGGCTGTGTTGGGTCTTCGTTGCTGCACGCGGACTTTCTCTAGTTGCGGGGAGTGGGGCTACTCTTCATTGTGGTGCGTGGGCTTCTCATTGCGATGCCTTCTCTTGTTGCAGAGCACGGGCTCTAGGCACGTGGGCATCACTAGTTGTGGCACACGGGCTCAGTAGTTGTGGTGCATGGGCTTAGTTGCTCCACGGCATGTGGGATCCTCCCGGACCAGGGCTCGAACCTGTGTCCCCCGCATTGACAGACGGATTCTTAACCACTGTGCCACCAGGGAAGTCCCTAAGAGCCCACTTTAAATGCAGTTACACAATGACATCATGATAAGAAATGCTATAGGAATATAGGCATAGAAAAAAAAATTATCATCACTCACATATGCCCTGAGCATTTTCTGCTGGAGAATCTGAACTTCATAATGAGGGTACTAATATATTACATGCTTCTGACAGTAAGTTCTTATCACTTGAGAAATATCATTAAACGTTATATCTCTGCAGCTTAATCCTTCTTAACCTGAAATATACGTTTAGAAATAATATTTTAACAGTTTGAGAAAATTCAGCTATTACATAGCTATTTACCTAAATATTTACGTGAGATAATTATGAAAGCATTCTATTAATAATTTTTGAAGACATTGTAATAACAATTTAGTCTTAGAATTTTAGAAAAAAAATAAACCAATAAAGGTACTTCTTCTGGTTCAAACTGTACAAATGAAAATTCTGAAGCTAAGTAAATTGGGCAAAGTATGTTGCTGTTTCATAAGTTAATGAAAGTAAATTTATTTATTAAATTTTTATTTATTTATATTTTCATGGGTTTATAACACATAAGGTTCATGTGTATAATATTATATTTTGACATTTATATAAACTACAGTGTGTTCACCACCAAAAGGTTAGTTGTCAACTGTCATCATATTGTTGACCCCGGCATTGGGTGTCCAGCACTGTAGCTTGCTGGTCGTTGAATGGAGCTGGGTCTTGGTGTTGAGATGGAGATCTCTGGGAGAGTTTCGCCATTTGATATTACATGGAGCTGGGAGGTCTCTTGTGGAACAGTGTCCTGAATTTGGCTCTCCTACCTTAGAGGCCCAGCACTTTCGCCTGGCTGGAGCACCAAGAGCCTTTCATCCACACGGCTCAGAATAAAAGTGAGAAAAAGTGAATGAAAAAAGAAAGAAAGAAAGAGAGAGGAAAGAAGGAAGCAAGGAAGGAAGAGGATAAAATAAAATAAAATAAAGTAATATAAAATGAAATAAAGTTATTACAATAAAATATAATTATCAAGGAATCAATTTTCTTTTTAAAGTAAAGAACAAAAATGGACGGACAGAACCCTAGGACAAATGGTGAAAGCAAAGCTTAACAGACAAAAGCTCACACAGAAGCATACATACACACTCAGAAAAAGAGGAAAAGGGGAAAAAATAATATATCTTGCTCCCAAAGTCAACCGCCTCAATTTTGGGATGATTTGTTGTCTATTCAGGTATTCCACAGTTGCAGGGTACATCAAGTTGATTGTGGAGATTTAATCCACTGCTCCTGAGGCTGCTGGGAGAGATTTCCCTTTGTCTTCTTTGTTTGCACAGTTCCCGGGGTTCAGCTTTGGATTTGGCCCCGCCTCTGCGTGTAGGTCACCTGAGGGCATCTGTTCCTCGCTCAGACAGGACGGGGTTAAAGGAGCAGATGCTTCGGGGACTCTGGCTCACTCAGGCCGGTGGGAGGGAGGGCTACGGAGTGCAGGGCGAGCCTGCGGCAGCAGAGGCCGGCGTGACGTTGCACCAGCCTGCGGCGTGCCGTGTGTTCTCCCGGGGAGGTTGTTCCTGGATCACGGGACCCTGGCAGTGGCAGGCTGCACAGGCTCCCGGGAGGGGAGGTGTGGATAGTGAGCTGTGCTTTCAAACAGGCTTCTTGGTGGCTGCAGCAGCAGCCTTAGTGTCTCATGCCCGTCTCTATGGTCCGCGATCTTAGCCGCAGCTCGCGCTCTTAATCCCCTCTCCTCGTGCACCAGGAAACAAAGAGGGAAGAAAAAGTCTCTTGCCTCTTCCGCAGGTCCAGACTTTTTCCCAGACTCCCTCCCGGCTAGCCGTGGTGCACTAACCCCTTCAGGCTGTGTTCAGACCGCCAACCCCTGTCATCTCCCTGGGATCCGACTGAAGCCCGAGCCTCAGCTTCCAGCCCCCGCCTGCCCCAGCGGGTGAGCAGACAAGCCTCTCGGGCTGGTGAGTGCTGGTCGGCACCGGTTCTCTGTGCGGGAATCTCTCTGCTTTGCCCTCCGCACCCCTGCTGCTGCGCTCTCCTCCGTGGCTCCGAAGCTTTCCCCCTCCACCAGCCGGAGTCTCTGCCCGCGAAGGGGCTTCCTAGTGTGCGGAAACCTTTCCTCCTTCATGGCTCCCTCCCACTGGTGCAGGTCCCATCCCTATTCTTTTGTCTCTGTTTTTTCTTTTGCCCTACCCAGGTACGTGGGGAGTTTCTTGCCTTTTGGGAGGTCTGAAGTCTTCTGCCAGCGATCAGTGGGTGTTCTATAGGAGCAGTTCTAGTAAACTCAGGTAGAATAAAATTTGTTTACATTCATTATTGTAATTAAACCAACACACATTTTAATTAAAATAACAAACTTAAACTAGGTTTTATTTACTGAAGATTATCCCAGATTAACACTTGGGTTAGTTTCTATATTTCTGAGAGTTTTAGAAGACCCAATTTTTTCAAGTACTTGACCTTCAACCCAACTAAATAGAGCTCTTTTACAAATTAATTTTGGCAATACCATCCTAAGGTAGAAAAATACCACACATATACAATGCACATATATAGACACACGTACATATATAGACACACATAAACATACAGACAGATGCAAACAGGCCTTATAACTATAGTTTTAAAATTTTAGCTATGATTAAGGTACAGTAATATAAAACTCACTAGTTTAAAAATGAACAGGTGGATCCAAATTTTGTTTTGGCAGTTGGAATAAGTGACGTTCACCTGCTCAGATGGCTAAAGCTTTTTATTAATATTTGTGGAGAGGACATTTAAGATTTTTTTTAATTGCCCAATTTCCCATTACCATCCCTCCCCGTTTTTCGGATGAGGAACATCTCCCTAAGATTTGCATTTTAGGGAATGGCTGTTGAGTCAATAGAGGAGATGGAGGTAGAAAATCTACATCACAGAGAAAGTATCCAAGTTTTCTCCAAGATGGAGTTTTTCAGGCATATTTGCCTGTTTTCAGAGGTCCAGGGTAATTACTACTTAAATTTTTCTTTTTCTTAAGTGCAAGACAGTTCTGTCTCCAATGTCCTGGTTTTTAACAATATCTACAAGCATTTTGAGATGAATAGGGGAGGTTTGGAGATTGGTAAAATAGGTGGAATTTGATTTGCTTCTAGAGCCACATTTCTGGTTTTTTAGAGGTTTGTAAGACAAAGATTGTTGTTTCCAATTCCCCAAAGACCTGGTTAACAGCCTATCAAGGGACTGATGTGCCCATCCAACTAAACTTGCTTCTTTATATCAGGGAGATTTCCAACTAAGATGAAAATTAAAAGATTTCTAGAGCTTGAGGGTTTAATGCAGTATGCCTTCAAAAAGTCTGTCTAAAGCATTTAAGAAAGACCTTTCTGAGTCAAAATTCAACCTCAGACCAATTCACCTTAGGGAGAAACCTGTACTATTGCTTCTACTAGCCCCTAAACATTGGCCTCCAGGTGACCCATTTCCCGATCATTTGTAGGAGGGCCTGGGAGAACTTCTGGCCATCTGTTTCCTCTGCAGCGGGGAGGTGTTCCTCAGGGGACTTCCTGGCTTGTCTGATAGCTGTAGTATAATCAAGGGTGGGAAGAACATCCCTTAACAGCCAATCTAGGTTGCTGTGAGTGTGGTTGTGAATGGCCACTAAGCTTTCCATTCCTCTCTAAATTTGGTAAGAGGTACTGAAAGTTGAGGTAAAAGGCTTTATAACTTAGAAGATCTGCTGCTGTCTGGGGGCCATGAATTTTTTGTGGTGTGGGTCCTGGAAACAACCACAGAGGCATTGCATAGGAAGGCCTAAAGCTGGCAGAGCCTGTTTACAGAGCCCTGGAAAGTGGCATGTGTCATAAGGGATGGAAAAATGATCCCTACCATCTGTCTCTGGTACTTGTTCTAAATTCGTTCCTTGCTTTTAGTATTTTAATGCCTAATCTGTATACCCCAGGCCTAGAGGTTAGGCCAGAGTGCTCTCTGTAAATCTTGTAAAGAAAGGGAAGTCAAAACAGGTAACTTGATGTTTAATGGATTTGGGGGGAAGTTGGAGGAATCTGGGGACCTAAGGGAGTTCACTGAGGTGATGGAGTTGGATTTTGAGAGGTAGGGTTTAGACCAGAGGCCCAGAGAGCCGAAAGTTCTGGAGGGTCAGGGACAGGGAGTTGGGGGTAAAGAAATGTATAAGAGGATGAAAAAGGGGAATTTATGTCAGGTGTAGATGTTATTTTTGTTCTGAGTCTAATTTCTGTTCTCTCGTCTTATTAAGGGAGTCCCTAACAATAGCCATTACACTTAAATATAGCCAATTCGAAGCTCCCATTGTCTGGCAATTGACAGGTAGGATCTTATCTTAATCTCAATATCAAATCAAACCAATAAGACTTTTTATGGCTTAACCATGGATGCAAGAATTGTCCCAAAGGAGACTGCAAACATGCAGCCCTAACAATATCTAGAATGAGACAATGAAGGTTGAGATGACAAAGGCCCCTTATGGCGCAGGGCCCCTTGTGACAGACTCCCCTGAGAGCTGGCATAGTCAGACAAAGAGATGCCAGTTGCAAGCCCAGATTGTTACCAGTGATTCTGATCAACTGGCTACCGCACTTGGAATCCCAGTCTTTTCAACTGGAAATGCACATAAGTATAGGTACCTTCCAGGTGGTGGAGACTAGACGTGATATTCTCACTGGTCATAAAGCTAAGCTCTTAAGCATAGAACAACACAAAAGGAAAATTTCCTGCACCTCTTTTTTTGTTTTTCATGTACACATGAATGGCTTCAGATAAGCCTTGGGTCTCTTGGAGCCAAACTGATAGCTAAGAGGCATGTGCCACTGGATTGGGTATTGTGGTATTTTACCATGTACCTCATGACATGGAAATTTTCTTGAGGTTGGTGGTGACCTAGTCAATTTAACCCATTCATGGCCAACTTATCCTAACCTGGGGGTCTTGGAGTTAGGTTGCAAGTGCTCTAACAGCTTTTAAGTGCTCGACTGTGCCCACCAATTCTGTGGCTTGCTTCTGAAATTCCATTAGTCATAGCCTTTACCTCATGTGCACATTAACTCACAGTGCCTGTCTAGTGAGGACTGTGAACTCACCAGTCTGTGAGGCAGGCTCAAATGACAAGCTTATAGGACTTTTGCCTCTGTTATACACTGTGGTTTTCATCCTTATGGCAAATGACACAAAAGACATAAACAAAGAAAAGAAACAGTAGGAAAAGAATCAATAGAATACAAGAGTACTCATATCAAATTTTTACCAGAGTAGGTGTTCCTAAGGAACGAATTCACCCAAATATTTTCTCCTGCTAATCTAAATTTAGAAAAAGCAAAGGACTCTCACCACCTTCACTTCCATCAGACCCTGCAGGCAGAGATCTGGGAGACTGACATGAGATTTCTTCTTTTGGCTTTTGTCAGAGGTCCCAGGTTCTCTCAGCTGCAGCAGCTAGAGTGAGCAGTGTCCAGCCAGTGAAGGTCCCTTCATGGTTGCCAACTCGAGTGGAAACATTTTCCTACTACCCTTCTAGGTTCCTTGGCTGGTCTAATAATCAAATTGACCTAAGACATTAACAGGAGAAAAACAAATTTAATTTTATATGTATGGGAGTCCCATAAAAATAAGAGCCCCAAAAGGCAGCCAGGGAATTGAAGCTTATATAACATTCTGAGCTAAGGAAAGGGGTAGGGGTCTGGGGGTACAAAGGGAAAGAAGGCCATTCACAGGAAGGAAGAGATGTTTCGAAAACAAAGTTTGCCCTGTTACGCAAGTAAGTCTCTTAGGTAAAAAGTTCTCTCTGGTAATAGCTTTTTTCCTGGTACAGGCCCCCTTTCCAATGTAAATTTAAGCTGTTGAGGGGGAGCTAAAGGGCTTTTCCTGAATCTGATGTATTTTGATTATCTTTCACTCAAAATAATCCTTATGCCAAAGAGACATCTTTTGGGGTAGAAAAATGTGTTCCCCTTTAATCCTCCTATAATAAAATACAGAGTAACAGGAATAAAAAGATAATTTTTAAAATAAATTTATTTATTTTATTTTATTTATTTTTGGCCACATTGGGTCTTTGTTGCTGCATGCGGGCTTTCTCTAGTTGTGGTGAGTTGGGGATACTCTTCGTTGCAGTGCGCGGGTTCTCATTGCGGTGGCTTCTCTTGTGGCAGAGCACGGGCTCTAGGCATGCGGTCTTCAGTAGTTGTGGCTCGCAGGCTCTAGAGTGCAGGTTCAGTAGTTGTGGTGCACGGGCTTTGTTGCCCCGCAGCATGTGGCATCTTCCTGGACCAGGGCTCGAACCCATGTGCCCTGCATTGGCAGGTGGATTCTTAACCACTGTGCCACCAGAGAAGTCCCCAAACAGAATTTTAATAACAGGTATACCTCCTATATACATGGGAGGTACCCAGGAAAACTGAGTATCTCCCCAAAATGGCCCAAGCCACCACCTGAGATACCATCTCCAGCTAAAGACAAAGAAGATGTTTAGTGTGGGGGGGCAGTTATGGGAGGTTACCCGGCAAAGCACAGTAAATAAAGATATGTTTGTTATGCAGATTTAAGTCATTTTCCTCTCTACTGATAAGAGTTTCTAGAGATTTAGAGTCATCCTTCCTGTTCTGATATAGAGGGGGAGACACCCTTACAAATGGAGATTTCCCCTTGTAAATGTCCTTTTCAAAAGGGTAACTTCTACTTGGTTTTCTGAGTTTCTCCTGAGTCTGCTCTTTTTTTAAAAATAACCAGTCTAAAATAATTCTTATGCCAAAGAGGCATCTTTTGGGGTCCCAAATTTTCCTCCACTTTTGTATAATGGATGATAGAATTGAATTAATGTTAATTTTCATAAGTGTGGTAGTGGTGATATGGGTTTGTATCCTCATTACAGGCATAATGAAGTATTTAGAGGTGAAGTATAATATCCTCAGGCTAATATCAGATTGTTTGATAAAAGAGACATAGGTGTGTGTGAGTGTGTGTGTGTGTGTGTGTGTGTGTGTGTGTCTGTGTTTGGAGAGTGAGAGAGAGAGAGAAAACTGGCACTGTGGTACATTAATAGTTGGTATATTTATTCATTATACTGGTCTTTCAACTTTTCTTTGAGTTTGATACTTTTCTCACAAAAATGCAAAAAATAAAATATGAATTAAAAATTTGGTTTAACTGCTTATAGACATTATCAACTGTATGTGTATTTATGCGATTTTATAGATTTTAATATTTCATCTTTTTTTCCATAAATAATTGTATACTAAAAATCTATGGAACATCAATTTGAAGGAAACACTATAAGTACGAATACCAAAAGTGTTGCGTGTAGTGAGTATCAGCTCATGTTTTTTTTGTTATGTATATAGATGATTGTCAATGAATCTATCTGTGGACTCAAGGGACATTTTGATATCAGCATTCAGTTCTCTCCTTGAGTCCATAGAATAAATGTACAAAAATCATAGTTGACTATGAAAGAGAGTTTGACTTAGAATAGATTTTCAAGAAAGGCTCACAGTATTTTTAAAGAACAGTAGTAAAATTAATGCTAGAGTAGATTAATGTCTGTGAATTTGGATTTTTTTTCAAGTCTTGAGATATTTCTCTCCAATTCATTTCACGGAGTTATTGTATAATGTGTCACCCAAGTAGAACTAACTATAACATATGGATGTTCATACATTATTTCAATTCTGTTTTGTTCTTTTTATACTATGCAATCTCATTATGAGGACACTGCATAATGATAGGTTTTACTCAATCTCACGGTAAGCTTAATATTCTCTTTTCATATTGTGTGAAATATTGTGGTTTGGGGGGGAATACATATTACTTTTAGAAATCATAACCAAATCGGGTATATAGAATGGATTGAAATGGGAATTAAATGATCTGGTTAAAAGTATTCTAGCAAGACCTAGTAACTGGAAAGAAAATATTTTTAATAAAAACGATTATTTTGTAGTTTCATTTTCATTGCTAAAGCATATATTTCACATTTTTATGTTCAAAAAGCTAAAATTTCCATTATTCTTTCTTTCACCTTCCACACTTGAGAAACCTATTTTTCTGTACCAGCGAGTGTCCTACTTTATAATAGTAACGCAAGTGCAATTCTGATAGCATTTATGCTATCATAAAAATTGGCCTTCTACTCTCACCTCTCTTAAAAATTATACTCTTAGATTAATAGATTACCTTCGCATGCTAGATATTTAATAGTCTCCCACCAAAGTTATATATAATTGTGCACCACTAATTGTGCACTTTAGTCATAAAAGCTTTGGTTCCACCAGTGTTATATGATGTCACTTTCTCTACAGAAACTTTTATTTGCAAAAATAGGTCTACAGGATTCACATCAGAATCATATTTAGAAAATTCCTCAGTCTACAATTTTCTGTAGTCTAGCAGTTTTCTGGAAAGACATCTAACAAAGCAATTTTTACCTAATATACTGATGCTAGTTAATTGTTTCTTTTGTTTTTAATGTTCTTTAAGATAGCTTTCTAATTATGGTACATATTTTCACATTTACTAATGTTGAGGTACTCTGTAGCACATAACAGAGTTTATTATAGTGGTTCACTTCTTGGAAGACAATTGTGCTATTTTGTGAGGAGTTTATGTTTATGATAATGGCTTTAGTTTGCAAAGCTCATTCATGTGAATTATTCATGTCAACACATGTTTAATGTGTACTTACTATGTTCCATATACAAGGTTATGTACTAGAGATAAAAGGAAAAGGAGGAAGAGAGAAGGACTGGCCCAAGGAGGAGGAGAAAGCATGATCTAAGACTCAGGACTTAGTAAAGGACATTGATCCATTACAGATTTTTTTTAACTTTTACTGTTTACAACTATTTAAACTTAATAAAACAGCACAGAATCACTAGTATATCCAAAACTCAGAGTCAAGATGTGATTTTTCCCTATTTGATTGGTACCTTGTTTTAGAATAAAATATTAGTGATACACATGAGAGCTCTCAAAGTCCATGGCATTTTCCTTGCTGCTTAGTTACACACTGTCTAAAGTTTGACTATACTCTAGCATCCATATTTTTGTAAATCAAGAATTTGTTTATAGTTAGAAATCCTATTCTACTCTTTTATATTTTGAACTTGCATAAATAATATATTTCCATTAGTAACTTGCATTTTTCATTCAATGTTATGTTTTTCCCCTCAACAGATTTGGAGTTTATCTATTCTAATTCTAGATTTTTAGTAATTAAAGGTCGAACATTCCTACTTGAGTGATCACAGTCTTATATTTAATAGTTCTAACCCTTACAGAAAACAAAATTGATGAGTTTCAAAGCATTGGTTCTGATTGTATTTTATATCATCTCCATGTAATTATCATCTCTATTTTAATTGTACTTATTTATTATTATTATTATTTTAGTCTCTAATTTCTTTTTTAAAAAAATATCTATATTGGAGTATAATTGCTTTACAATGGTGTGTTAATTTCTGCTTTATAACAAAGTGAATCAGTTATACATATACATATGTTCCCATATCTCTTCCCTCTTGCATCTCCCTCCCTCCCACCCTCCCTATGCCACCCCTCTAAGTGGTCACAAACCACCTAGCTGA
This sequence comes from Mesoplodon mirus, assembly GCF_964341445.2. NCBI lineage: Eukaryota > Metazoa > Chordata > Mammalia > Artiodactyla > Ziphiidae > Mesoplodon > Mesoplodon mirus. The sequence goes on from NW_028295317.1 coordinate 22,802, forward strand.
TCTCCCTGTGCTATGCGGCTACTTCCCACTAGCTATCTATGTTACGTTTGGTAGTGTATATATGTCCATGCCACTCTCTCACTTTGTCACAGCTTACCCTTCCCTCTCCCAATATCCTCATGTCCATGCTCTAGTAGGTCTGTGTCTTTATTCCCATCTTACCACTAGGTTCTTCATGACCTTTATTTTTTCTTAGATTCCATATACATGTGTTAGCATACAGTATTTGTTTTTCTCTTTCGACTTACTTCACTCTGTATGACAGACTCTAGGTCCATCCACCTCACTACAAATAACTCAATTTCGTTTCTTTTTATGGCTGAGTAATATTCCATTGAATTGCACTTTATTTTATTTTATTTTTTTATTTTTTTATTTTTTAGTGTTTATTTTTACTTGTTGACAGTTTTGCTTTATTTATTTATTTATTTTTTGGCTCTGTTGGGTCTTCGTTTCTGTGCGAGGGCTTTCTCCAGTTGTAGAGCGGGGGCCACTCTTCATCGCGGTGCGCGGGCCTCTCACTATCGTGGCCTCTCTTGTTGCGGAGCACAGGCTCCAGACGCGCAGGCTCAGTAATTTTGGCTCATGGGCCCAGCTGCTCCGTGGCATGTGGGATTTTCCCAGACCGGGGCACGAACCCGTGTCCCCTGCATCGGCAGGCATACTCTCAACCACTGCGCCACCAGGGAAGCCCCTGCACTTTATTTTTGACTTGGCCCCCAAATTAGTCACACAATTACACAGTGTTTAACAGTTAAACTTCTTGGATTTATCTACCTGTATATCACTTTCTTTGCTCAGTTTGTTCCTTAATCCCACTTCTTCACAGTGAGTTTAATTCCCTTCAGTAAGAAACCTATTCCTTGGAAGTTTTAGTATTGAAGATCTATAGGTAGAAATTTCTGTCTTTGTCCGAAAATGTCATCTCTTTCATTTTTTAATATGGTTAGTTAAATGTTCTATTCTAGGTTAAGAGTGATTTTTCCATTAGTACTTTAAGGATAGTGCTTTCAGTTATCTTCTGGCATCTATTGTTACTGATGAGAAGATTGCTACTAGTCTACTTGCTCTTTTTATTTGATATTCTTTCTGTCTTCCAAGTTGCTTTGTAGACTTTCCTCTTTGCCATTATGTGATGTGGTTTACCAGCTGTTTTTTAGCCTTGGTTCCCCAGAAAGCAGAGCCTCAGGCCAAGAGTTTATGTGCTATTATTTAATTAGAGAGTACAATGCAAGTGAACCGGATTGCAGGGCAAAAGCAGTGAAGCAGGGAAGGCTGGCGATTCAATATGAGAATGCATGATCAAGCTGGGATTTGACCTCTGGAAGTTCTGTAAACTGGATCTCAAAATTATGGGGAGGGAATGTGAAGAAAGGAGAAAGAATTCATCCATGGGTTTAGCCTGTGGGAGAACTGAAAGGGTTGCTTTAGGAATATTCTCTCCTGCTGGAGTAAGGAGAGAGGTGGAGGATAGATTTGTTGGAATCATGAACACAGTGAGACACTGTCAGATTGTATATATAAGTAGTCTGCCAGTGTTGCACATTCTTTTAATGTGGAACAAAGGAAGGATCAGGCTGAGGTGAAGTATACGATACAGGATATAGTCATATATTTGTTTTTATTTCTTTTACTGGTGACTCCATGCACTTCTTTTATCTGAGGATTTATTTCTAACTTAATCTCTGAGAAGTACTATTTCTTCAAATACTTGTTAAATTCACTCTAATCTCACCTTCTAAAAATATTATTAGATGAATGTGGGTCCTCCGTTTTATCCTTTATTCCTTTATCATTCACATTTTCATTTAATCTCATCATTTTTTTCTGGCTTATTTTCAACTTATAAAATTCAAATTCAGTTTTATCAAATATGTTATTTAAACTTTCTATGGAGTTTTGGACTCCAATGAACATACTTTTTCTGCCTTCTTCTGCATCAATTGAGATGATCATGTGGTTTTTCTGTCCTTCATTCTGTTAATGTGGTGTATCACATTGATTGATTTTTGTGTGTTGAACCATTTTACACATAAATCCCACTTGGCCATGATGTATAATCCTTTTAATATGGTGTTCAGTTCATTTTTTCTAGTTGGATTATAGCTTATCTTTGAAGGTTCCAGCTTATCCTTGATCTCCTAACTTCAGATCATCTCTCATTCCTGACTGCCAGACCTACTGACTTCAGGACTGGCACCAAGAGGCAGGGGCAGTGGATTTACATAGACTGCTTAACAAAGCCCCACTATCATGTAAGGTTTAATCTCTATAATAAAGTCCTTCTAGTGGTTCTACTTGTCCAACCAAACCTTAATATAGAGTTTATCGAATGTCATTTGATATTCTGATCAAGGAAAAAGGGAGAAAGCCAAGGTATAAAGTATAGGAACAGAAAGAAAAATAACACAAAGGGAAATATATTAAATTTAGGATGATGCATGGAACATAAATATGCTGTAAAAATCTAAAAACTGGATGAAGTTGATTATTTCCTAGTAAAATATATACCACCAGAATTGATTCCAGAAGAGTGTAAAAAACAAAAGAGAACCCTTAGAAGACCTTCATTGCTACTTTTGGTGAATTTGTCCACATTTCCATCTGGTTTGGCTTGGAGATCCCACCTCCATATTCTCGTGCTGGGCATGTGACCAAGACCTGGCCAGTTAGAATTCCCTGATCTTGAGGTTTTAACAGAAATCCCAAGCTGAGTCAGTCTTTTGTACAAAGGCTGTCTCTTTGCCTGGGTTCAGTAAATTGGTAATATACAAAAATAGAGTTGTGTTTGGTCATTTTTCTTGCCACCCCTTGGAGAAAGTTTTCCCCAAAATAATACAAAACAAAACAAAACAAAACAAACAAAACAAACTGCAGAGGGAAGAATATCCAAGTCAGAGAAACATTTTCTATTTATATCCTTTGGGCCCCCACACTTACCTGTGTCTGAAAGTATCAGCACTTTCAAACTTTGTTGTATTGTGAGTCAATAAATTCCTTTTTAGCCTTTAAACTAATTTGTAAGTGTTCTCTAAAATTACAACTTAAAATTAATACAATGACCTTGGCAGCAATTGCATAAGATTTCAAGAAGCTAATTTTCTTGCAAAAATGAAGTTATAGGTATATACTCTTTCTAGTCCAAATACTCTGAAACCCTTTCCCTCTTGCTGAATTTTTAAATTCCTTTATATTGGATTTCAAAATACAAAAGAAAATGGGCTCTGCTTCAAGATGTTTGTGACTGCAAGCATACGTAGCCATTACCTTTGCCTCTCGAAAACCTATCATAATAACGGTGAAATCTGAAAGAAAGGGAAGTCCACTACTATAATATGCAAGGAGGGGACTTCAGCTTCTGAGATATATATGTGCTCAGCAGAACTCCTGAGTAACTCAGGATGGCAAGAGGGAGACGTAGACTGAAAGTCTATGTGGGGCAGAGTTACTTCACCTACACCTTTTTCTCCAAACAAAAAGCCTGACAGAAAGGCATTTAACCACCCTCTTACCAATTCTTTCTTTTAAAAAGGAGCCTTTTAAAAAAGATATGTAAAGACTGTTTCCAGGTGATCTATAATGGCCAGTGTGTTTGTTACAGTTCCTGCCAAAGACTTATTCTTTCAACATTTGTATGTGTTTAGAATAGTGGCAGGTCTCCATCTGTTCATGGTAAAACTAAGCCTTTCAGGTTCTTTCCTAGTCCATGAATTATTCTTATTTCTCCCAGGATTTATTTTGCTATTTTTAATATTTATCTTATTCTCTCTTATGTCATGCCTATCTCAAATATCTCAACAAATATTTATGGAACATCGACTTTGGGCAAGGCAGTATTTTGACTATTGTAGTGAAAATTACAAAACCCTTGCTTTCCTAGTAGTTTAAATTCTTCTTAACATCTAGAGATATTTTGTTTTCTCTTCATATTTACGAATGAAGACCATGAGCTCTGTGTTTATGATTATCTTTACACCTCTCATTTTTCTGTCTTGATTATCTTTGCTAGCTTCTTTATGTCTGTCTACTTTATAATTGCTCCTGTTCCAAAGGATTCCATCCATCTCCCTCCACTACTACCATGGAACATACTTTCACAGGCAATACCTCATACTTCTTTGACTTCAGTCTGGCATCTTTATCCTAATTTTAGAAGCATACTTGATATTCCGTGATAGCTAGATGCACATTGCCACTAAAATATCACTCTGACATCTCAAATCTCAGAGATTCCAGCTGAATTGTCATCTATTCCTCTACTATGACAAACAAGTTATTTTGCATTTCTTATATCAGTGGAACTTCTCACCATCTACTCAGTCACCTAAACCAGAAACTTAAGGTCATCTTTAAATTATCCAAGCTGCCACCAAATTTTATTGTGCTTCTTTAATACTACTTGAATCTATATGCATCCATATCTCAACTGTCTCACCATTATATCAGGACTTTATACTTTTCTCTTCCAGTTAATGCCATAACTCCGTAAGTGGGACAATCTAAATTTTGACAATCTCTTCATATCCCTGCTAGTATGACCATTCTAAAAATTGAAAAAATTTTATTCCTATTAGAAAAATCGTGTTGACTGTACATTGCTTAGAAGATCTAGTTCAACTCTTCAGCCTGATACACAATACCACTTGTTACCTCTTTGGCCTCATCTCTTCATTTCTTGCTAATGTACTTACATCTCTTCCTCTTCTACCCCAGAGCATGATGATTCATACTTACTGTTTACTGAGCCCTAAATTTTCAATGCATCTTTACTGTTGCATGCAGTGTTTATTTTGCTTAGAATGAAATTAATGACTTCATTTCATTGGCTAATTGCTACTAGTCCTGTAAGATACAACTCAGATATAACCCAACTTTAAGGAGGTTTGAATTATTATTGTAGATTTCTCCTCCTAGATCATTCCATTTTATCCTGTATCTGAATCTGTGTCAGGGCATCCCTGAAATAGAGTGTTACTGTATGTTTATTCATCTGCCTTCTTTAAAATGTAATACATTTCTTCATGATATGTGCTGTACTTCGTAACTATAACCCTAGCACCCAGCATCGGGCATGGCACATTCTTGGTCAGCGTTGAATGCCTGAAATAGTGATTTAGAAAAGGGTTGGCAGATATTATAACTTAATAGGCAAGAAACCCTATACAAATATGTTAAGTAAGTGAGAGAGATCTAGGTTGAAATACATCAAATCCAGGATGGTAGGTAACAGTATTAAAATAGGTTTTCTTTGGAGAATAAAGGGTGAAAAATAAGCCTGGGATGCTCACAGTGGCCAAAAATTCTGAAGCAGTGTGTGTGTGTGTGTGTGTGTGTGTGTGTGTGTGTGTGTGTATGCCAATAACTGTTCTAGTTTTTAGAAATGTAGTAGTAATTTAAAAAAAAAAAGAAAGATCCTTTGGAGCTTCTATTATGGGATAGGAATGGGGAAGAAAACAAGCACAAGATAAATAAAAAATATTTTAGATAGTCACAAGTGCTACTAAAGAAAAAAAAATACACTTCCAGAATAGAAGATGACAAGGCCAGGGGTGGTAGATAACTGTGTTGTGACTAGTGATGTGAGAATGCAGAAACCAGAGCCCAGAGTTGCCTTATAATTAGTGTCTGTCCTCTACGAATGGTGGATGAGAGAAAAAGGATTTTCCCCAACATGCTTTTCCAAATCCCCACATTTTTGCAGTGATGTTAAAGATGCTGGCTTGATGCTTAAAAATGGAGAGTTTTGAATATCACACAAAGGAGAGCCTCTTATTTCATAGTGAAAAAGCCTGAGTTAAGATGGTAATGAATTTTCAAATCTTAAAAGAAGTCGCAGAAAAGAAATGCAGTTCAGATTTCCATTCGAAATTCTCATACCAGGAAACTTCTCATTGAAGGGAGTATACATTCACCTCTCAAATAATGAAAAGACATGAAATGTTTGGTTAATCATAATAAAGAAGATACTGAAGATCCCAAAGTATTGCATATGGATAACAAGTAATATTACTTAACAGAAACGTCACATTTCTTTGTGAACTTTCCAGTACATGCAGTGTTTTGATGTTCATGTTGTTCGATGCTCAGGCTTGTTTGCATTAACAAAAGAATCTTTATTCTTAATTCTTCATGGAATATTGAGAGCACAACTTATTTTCATGGTTAGCCAAAAAAGATAGACTTTATATTGCTATCAAAAACTTATCCACAGGCTATAACTACTTTCAAAAAGAATTTGTTATTCAGACAAGGTTTTTTTTTTTGGAATTAGGCCAAAATAAACAAATGTTTTAAAAACTACCAAGAAAATACAGAGAAAATTCTTAAGATGGAAATATTTATGCTCACAACCACAGTGATGCTGTGTATTTAAACTGATATACTGTAATGTAAAAAACGTATCAGGTTGAGCTCAGAAGATTCAGGTACAAATCTTCTCCATTTCTGACTTGTCAGTGCAGACAGAGAGGAATATGATTTGGAAGAGCAATATAATACTCAGCAATCGCTTTGAGAGCAAAATAAGTGGCTCTATAGTTTCAAAGTCAGAGTGTTAAATTGGGTTTATGATATAAGCAGCATACACTGGTAGAATGAGATAGGGTGATGTGAAGTAAAGTTAGAGCGATACGATATTGGTGGTTGTTCAAACAGGAAGGATACTGTCTTCTAGCAGCTTCAGTAGCAGGAATTAGGGATTCCATTTTTGGGGAAAATGGTAGAATATAATGTTATAGTGGGCCTAGAACCAAGACATTAAGCCATTTACTTGTCTAGGACTCATTATAATCATTTTCTAGGTACAGGATGGATCCTAGATGAGAAGTTGTATTAGTTGTCTGTTGCTGCATAAGAAATTAGTACAAATGTAATGGCTTAAAACAGCATCCCTTTATTAGCTCACAGTTCTATAGGTGGGGATACTGGCATGGAGTGACTAGGTTCTGTGTTCAAGGTCTTAAAGGTCTGAAATCAGCATTTTTAAACCCTTGTCAGATAATTCTAACATCTAATTCATCTCTGTTGGCATCATCTGTCACATGTTATTCAAGCTGTCATGTATCTGGTTCTTGGTATAAGTAGTGATATTTTATTGTCTTTTGGACATTTTGGCTATTATGTTAGGATACTTTGGTCCCTATTTAAAGTGTTTTGTTTTTTTTAATTTTTAGCAGGCATTCACTCTTTATAGGTTTGGCACACATTTCCTGTACTTTTATGGACGGTGGTTCCATGATAACCTAATTTTCTGACCCTTTGTGGTACTCTTATGGTCTGTTTCTCTTGTGCAGGGTTGGTTACCTCTGGTCCCTTCTCATGCTGCTTATGGGGTCTGAAGTATCTTCCCCAGGATACGGCACTTGGTGCTTCTGGTGAGGGAAGGGAATCTCTGGAACACGTGATGAAGAGTCCTTCCTGGGCCAGGCACTTGTGACAGGGTCTCCCTGGACTGTAAGGAGTGGAGGGTGCTTACCAGGTTGAGAGCTTTCTGTGGAGGGATCTCCGTTGCCGGTACCAGCAAGTTGCCTGATGTTTCTGGGGAGGGGAGAGGAGTCTCAGGCCCATCTGAGGAGAGCATTGTCCAGGTGGGAGCTTTTTGTGGTAGGAGCACTTTTGCTGGGACCCTTAGCCACTGATGTGTCTGGGTGGTGAAGGGGGATCTCAGGCCCAGTGGGGAAGGAAAGCACTTTCCCTGGTCACTTAGTGTCATCAGGGCTTCCAATTGTTCATCGTTGCAAGTTCTGCAAGGCTCGCCTTGTGTTTGGGGGATTCCCATTTGATGTGATGGAGGAAGAGCCTCTTTGAGCCACTTCCTTTTACTAAGTTGGGAGTTAGGAAATGCTGGGCCTGGATCACATTTTTTTGTTGGTAGAGGGGCATAAGGTGCCCTGCCATGAGGCTGTTCATCCATTCTGAGGGTCCCTAGGCAATTCACCTTCTCTAGACCTTTCAGAGATCTCCTTTGGTTGTCTCATATTATTTCCAGGATATATAGTTGTGCGTATAAAGGGGGAGCAGGGAGAGGGAAGGATAAACCATCTTATCTGGATTAGAAGTCCTCTGTGTGCCTTTTAAGTGCTCACCTGATTAGGTCAGGCTCACTCTGGATAATCTCCCAATCAACTGTGCTATATATCATAATCTAATAATGGGAATGATATTCCATCACATTCACAGGTCTCATACTCAAGGGGAGGGGCTCCTACAAAGATCATTGGGCATCATCTTAGAATTCTGTCGACCACAGAAGGTGCATGTGAATGTACTGAAGCATTAATTAAGCAATTATCATCCTTTGGAAGGTTTTAATCTGTTAGGATAGTATGAAAGCCAAGTACTGTTATAATTATTCTACTCACTTTAAGTGAAGTATATCTGATATCAAAAATACTTCCTAAAAATCAGACTATTCAAACAACTTTCAGAAGTTAATGTAAATTTCAGAGGTTTGAGCCAAGCCTTCATTTCTGGCCATGCAGATATCTTCTGTGTGAAAAATATGCTACCTCAAAGATGTTTTCAAAAACTTCACCACCACTCCCCATTTATATTTTGTAGTTATGTGCAAATACTGTGGCTGCCAGCAATTCACATAGAAAAGAAAGGTCAGTGATGTTTCTGACTTTAACTTTTTAGAGAAGGTGTATACTTAACACTGCCTACATTTGTATAGGCTGCACATTGCACAAAATTTCTGATTATTGCTTTAGGTTATAATACAATGTACTCTCACCTATACCAGGATTGAAAAATTTAAGCAAAATTTTCTGGACTGGCCAATACAACCCCCCAAAAATAGCCTTCAGGCTGAATTAGGAGAAAAATCCTTCACTATGTTTAGGTTGGAAGGAAGCATGACCTAAATTTTGATTTCAAATACTCGGGGTTTTGGGTGATGGTTTTACTGGGGACAGTTAGAATTGAACTATGTAGACATGTTTCCTGAAGCCAAGTTTTACCTTTAAGGCTTTCATATTGCAGCTTGTGAGGCTCCAAGCAGCAATTGGCTACTTTGGGTCATTCACATGAATTCACTCTTAATCATATGATTGAGTCATATATAAACCATAAAACCCTTTATAAGAAATTAGAATCTGTTTTAAAAATTAATTATATGAACTAAACATATATAGAAAGAAATTGAAGCTTGAATATATTGAAGAAGCAAAAATTAAAGACATACCTATAACTGCCCTTTATCCTTAGTTGTTTACAATCACAGCAAATCAAAGTGTGACATGTTTAAGAGAAAGGTAATTAAGTTCTAAGGCTTTGTCATCTTATCACTTTTAAAAATACAAGATCTGAGTAAATGAAAGGAAAATAGAGAGGGTTGTTAAAGAGCTGAGTCATAGAGTGGAATAGAGAACAAGCGGAAGCGGAAGAGGCAAGAAAGCATACACAGGCTGGGTTTGAAGAGAGTTGGGAATGATGGTTGTGGTAGATGGTCTCTGATTTGCTTACCGGATCTACTCGCTATCCTTCTTAACCCTGCTTCGTGATTCCAGGAGGCTGATCTTTATCAGCTTCATGGACCAGTCTCTCTGTGTCTTCAGGTTGGGTTTGGTTAATATGAACTACTGATAAGTGATTAGAAGTCAGGAGGAAAGAAGGCAAGGGTATTTATTTCCATGATCTGCCCCCTTCCAAACTTTAGGTTGGCAGTGGATGCCATTTTCTAAGGTTACATCTCTTGTTGGGTGGGCTTCTCCTATAACTTGAAGACATTCTGGGTTGCAGGAACTGCTATCTCTCTATGCCCCTTCAAACCTAGTGGTTATAATACTGGCTTCTCACAGCTGCTAGCCTCAGGGTACTTCATCATCTCTTGGTTTCCCTTCATTCTTTACACACTTTAGTCTCTTCATTAAATGCTATTCCATCACTCTTTTAAAGTGTGCCATCAGTTTTTAGCTAGAACTGACTGATACATTGGTAGTGGGGAATAGGCGAAACGTTAAGGTAGTGTTAGGGAGGTGGGATAAACTGCTGTGGAGAGAGATAGGAAGAGAAGGGTTTCAAAGCTTTTTATGGCATTCTAGGAATGTAACATGACTTCTTTATGTGAATGACTCTAATGTAGTCTTAAATGGCTTCTTAATTATTGATATTTGGTTGGGTTTCTGTTTCTTTGCATGCACAAACAGGATTGAACAGGGCTAAGAGATGTCTGGGATTTACATGACGAGATAATACTACTAGGATCTATCTAGATTCATTATATCATATTAAGACATTTCTCCCATGGAATCAGGAACATCCCAACCCAGTGCACATGCTAAGTTTTTATTGAAATTCAGTGAACTGCTATGGTGTGAAATTAATTTTTATTGTCAGTCCCCTGCGTCGGCAGGCCGACTCTCAAGCCCTGCGCCACCAGGGAAGCCCTATAACACTTTATATAGCTGAGAATTCATCGATCAGGATTTTCACTCCCATTGGAATCCACTACTTGCCTACGACAAATCGGACACGTAGAGTTCTCAGAGAGCCAGCGATCAATGCAGTGAATGTGATATTCATGGGTGCAAGGTAGTATGCGAAGCTTGCTGTTTTCTGTGTACTCTGTAAGGCAAATGCTACAGGCTTTTAGTGCATCATTTTCACCAAAAGATCTTACAGCCAAGCTGTCAATCTGTGCTTTGGTGAGTCCTGTAGTTTGCAGATTATGGGAGGACCCAGAGTCACTTTCATCATATATTAGTAGGCTAATTTGTCTAACCCCTTGGCTGGTCTCTGATGATAAGTTTGTTTCTTCAATGCCTTCAAACATCAGTGATCTAATTCCTGAATTTTCATCACTTGAGCTGGAACCAGAAATAGGACTAGAACTGGAACTAGACGTACAATTGGGGCTTGAATGCCAACTCAGTGTGGAACTTGAATGGGTATCATAGCTAGCATTTGAATCAGAACCAAATATACCACTACTACTACTATTAGGTGACTCTAGCCATTCCATGTTTTCACTTGGAGGTGAGACACTATGCTCTAAATTACTGTCACTGTCCATAAGGTTATTTGAGTTACTAAATTCTGTCATTGTCTGCCTTAACGTGCTCTGAGTTGGAACAGATGTTGTATCATTTAAGCTAGTATTTAACATTCTGCAAACGGGATTTCTAATGGTATTGACATAAGCTCTCACACCTGCCTGCTCAGAATGTGAATACATATGCCTCAGTCCTCGTTCACTTTCAGAAGTGACAGTGTTGTTTGGTGTCTCAGATGTTAACTGAGTTCTACTAGCTCTGCTGTCTCTCTGAGAATATGCTCCAGAATGAACTTGTCCTACTTCAAGATTGAAGGGTATGGTTGGATATATTTCCCTCATTCCCCAAGATTCACCACTGCTGGTTGTATCTGGAGAATTTTCTCCATGAACGGCATTCCTTGTTCTAGAAGTTTCAATAAGACCGCTATTTTGCAACTCAAATCCAGTCATTTGCTGTGTCAATATTTCTTGGTGCTCAGTTCTAGAAAATCTCGCATTCTCACTTAGCAGAGGCTGCTCAAAATTCTGAGAGGGTATACTATGATTAAGTCTTTGTACAATTTCCCTAAGTGAACGTGGAGGCGACCAACTTTCAATTCTTGCTCTGGTTCTCCGATACTCTGGACTCCTACATCTTGCTCGTCTCTGACTTGTGGTAGGTGGGAATTCCATTAATGTTTCAGTTGTATCTTCTTCAGGCATAGATGGTCTTGTAAATATTGATTCAGATTGTGGACTTTCCACTTGCCTTTCGCTGTCTTCCATATTTTCTCTTCTGGGAAGTCTTGCAGATGCTACATATTCATTCTCTGGATTTGGACTCCCATTATCAAGGTTAGCATTTATTTCTAAACTGAATATGAACTGATCACTTTTAGGATTAATTTGGCTCTCTTCTCTCCAAGATTGGTTTTCTCTTTGTCCACTTGTCATATTTTCAGTTTGTCCAGAACAGTTAAGCCAGTCTATTAGACAGTCACCACTAGACACGTCATCTGAAGAGTCTCCTCTGTCTGTTAACAAAAAAATGGGGAGGGTGCATAAAAGAACTACCAAAATTAGAACCATCATAAAATAGCACTCTGAAACTTTGTTTCAAAAACAAAAAATGAGAACTTAAATACTCAGATGTTTTAAACTGATTTCACATTTATAGAGTTAATATTTTATAAACTGCACTGTGTAGATTTATAAGTAAAGGTAGAAAAGTTTCGATTCCATCTAAAAAGAGTGAGCTAATCCTAGATAAACTTAGAGAATTTTTTAAAAAGGGAATCCGGAGGAAGTCTATTTTTCAGTATTTCATCATATACACAGCCCTGTGTACCACTGTCAGAGGAATGTCAAGAGACTTTTTTTTCTGTCCACTGTCAAAACACTAATGCAATTAAACAAGGTAAACACCAGTTAAGGTACAATGCTAGTAGTTTAGTTCAATTTACATTATTGTCTAATTTTCATTAGTCTCCAACATGACTACTTGTAGGCTCTTCACTTATGTGCTTTTGATAATAGATAAGCTGTTTTAAAATATAAGGTTATTGCCCAAACATAAACAAGTTTTATAGGTTTAAAAGTGTTTGCATTTTGAATACTTCTTAATGTTACCAAGATTTTTAATTGACATTAAATTGAAGGTCAGATCAAATGAATAGACTGAACCTAGCATGGTACATATAAGACCATATTCAAGAGCCAAAGTATTATAGTATCTTCTTCATTAGACAGCAAAATCCTCTACTTCACACTGGAAGGGAAGGCACCAGACCTGAGTTCCGAGCAGGGTTTCTCAGCCTTAGCACTATTGACATTTTGGTGCTGGACAATTCTTTGTTTTGGGGAGCTATCCTGTGCATTGTGGGATATTTGGCAGCATGCCTGGCCTCTGCCCACTAGATGCTAGTAACACCCATGCCTCCCCTGTGACAACCAAAAATATCTCTAGCCATTGTCAAATGTCCCCAGGTGTTGAAGAAAGCACAATTGTCCCCAGTGGAGAATATTTCTGTTTGCTTTTTTTACATGTCTATGTAGAAAAAATAATTCAGGAAGTAGGAGGGACTTTCAGTTGAGGTAGAAAACCAAGAAAAATACAAATAGGCTACTTTGCACTGTTTCCCAATTAAAACAACCCAGATGTGAATCAGGAAAACAAACAAACAGACCTTGACATGCTCACCAAAAATCAAGTAAATGCCAGTTCTTTTTATGAGAAGTTACTTACCAAATTAATGTAAGTCACTTCTGTATAATTTACTATTTCCTATTATGAAGTTACTATTTCCTATTATGAAGTTCCTTATTCATCCCATCCTATTCCCTCCAAAAGCAAAATATACCTGTATTTTCATTTGAGTCCTGTGGGGCGTTTTCTTTAATTAGCTGAAGTCTTCTCAGCAACTCTTCTTCCATACTTTCACCTGGAATGCCTAGAAGATTGTTGTCTCTCATAAGTTCGTAATCTTCTTCACTCAGATTATTTACGAACCTGGAGAAATCTTCTTCCCGAACCAATCGGTCCGTTTGACTTATGTGTTGGGCCGAAACTCCATCTCCTTCATCGTTGGAATCCGAGTTTTCCACCTTAATAAACAAGTGGAAAATTATCTGAAATTCACGACGTGGTGTTGAAATTCACCAATGGTCGTTTCGTTTTCTTCGCTTTCTACTTCCTGCCAGAGTGTCCGGTTCCGACTCAGTCGGATGACCCTCCGCACAGATTCCTCCCTTCTCCCTTCCCGACTCAGTTCTGTGGCCCCTGGTGACGCAACAGTTGGGAGCCGCCTCTAGCCCAGAACTTGCTAGACGTTGCCTAGGCACCCATTATCTTCCCCGCTGTTACCGAGTAGGGACTGGATTCAGGTTAGGTTTCATTTCATTCAAAACCAGCCAATGTTACTGAGGGTTTATAGTGTACCAAGCACCGTGCTTCACCTCGTTTCACCCACAGGAGCCTATTCTCAGGTTTTCAGGCTCTGATATGCTCTATTTATTCGTTACATTCCATATGACTGCCTTCTTCAAAATGCCATGCCAAAGTCAGCCTAGTTCAATGCAGCAATTCTCATTTTCAGGTGCCCAGGGACCTCCGCCTTTTCTCATGAATTTCTCAAATCCTAGACTCTCACTAAGAAAGCCCACAATTTTTGATAATTTACCAGAGCCCTGGCTGAGTCTCTTTAGTGTGTCCTCTCCCTTTTAACTGTTAATGGCTTCATCTTGCATTATATGGTCATTTAGTCTTGTTTCAAACAAACAAGAAACACCAAAACTTTGGCAGGCTTTTCTGCTCAGCCAGGGAATTCCTTCTCCACAAAAGCATCAGGTTCATTTTTGTCCTCCTTTCTCATAAATATTATAAATAGTACTTAAGCAAAACTAGCCAGAACATCACAGGAACTTTTAGGACAGATACATAATAGTTACTTTGTCTGCCACAGTGAGTACTGACTTTGCTGATTTTGTCGCATGTATCACCTGAAAGGCTTGGTGAAAATAAAATAACGCTCATTTGCAATGCTATCTGGAGGAGACCTCTAATTCACTCTCAGTACACAGCTTAGAAGTTGAAGGAGCTGTGTAAATTCACAGTTGTTGTTTTGTTCACGGTCCACAGCAGGCTTTCTTCTTTGTTCTCAAGGAGATGGAAGGATGGTAAATTTACTGGTGTGACAGTGAAGAATCTAAGTCTATGTCCTGCTTTTGACATTTGTTCCATGCCTTGTTTAACTTAAGCTAGAAAAATCAATCTTTCCCCTCTGAATCAAATCTCAGCAAGACTTTGGATGAGAACAGAATCCCCTAGACTACCCTGCCTCCTTTATGGACTTCTGAGTGTATTTGTTATCTTTTACTGAAGTTATTCTTTTCACAGGGGAACTCTGTTGTAAACTTGTTTGCTGTGCCTCAATCAAAACTAGCAGTATTATGAAAATTCAGCGTGATTTGTACTCTTGATGCAGGAAACCCTCACAATCGTTAGTGTTCTTGAGAGTGATTGATTCAGTTTAATTCCATTCAATCAATTCAAGTGTCAAGTATGTTTAGCGTTTGTTAAATGTCAGTCATATTATCGGATATTAAGATACAAAGATGAGTATATTTAAGAATCTGTTGTCATTAGAGTATAACAAACAATTGAGCTACACAGAGGTAAAATTACAGTTTTGAGGAGAAAGTGATTTGAGTGAGAGAGAAAATCGGTTTCACTGCATTTGGGGTTTAAAGGATGAACAGGAGTTTTCTAAGTGAATGAAAGGGGGAAATATTTTCAAAAGTGAGAACAGCAACTGCTAACACTCATAAAACAAAAAGGACAGTAGATTTTAATTACTAAAAAAAGACATTAGTTAAATTGGCAGAGCAAGGTCAAAAAATGGAGACCTTTATGACATGTTTAGAAGTTGGACTTTATCATTAGTGCAATGGAAAGATGTTGAAGTCTTTAGACAGTTGATGGTCAAATTTGCAATTTAGAAATAATACTGATAGTAGTGTTGAGGATGAATATGAAGGGCAACAGTTCAGATGGGAGGGTCAGAAATAGATAGAGGGCAGCCTAGGCTAGTGATGACAAGGATCTGAATCAGGGCAAAGGAATATGATTAAAATGAAGGACTTTAACAGATCTCTAGGCAGCAGAACTGATTAAACCTAGTAATATATGGGAAAGAGGGAAAAGTGGGGAGGGGGAATATATGAGGGAAAGGCAGCGGTCAGGATTACTTCTGTATTTCTGTCTTTGCTTAGTGGACAGTGGTACCAATAAGAAGTAACACCTGATTCTGAAGTTGTATGGTTTAGCTTAAGAGGGAGCATGATTGCTTATGATTAGAATAGTATGCAAGTTACCTGAAGATTCAGAAAGTCTTACAGTCATTCCAAATTTAGGTACAGAAGCACATGAACTAATAGCCCCGGATGTTTGGTGTTCCCTGTAGTTGGCTCTCAGTGTCAATGACTCTAACTTCTTGAACTATTTGTTCCTGGTTATGTCCCAATTCTGGTGCAAGTAACAGGGTATAGGGTTCATCATCCCAGAGACCTACTTATTGACCTTGATTATTTAAATAGAAGCCACCAATATAGCTGTGCTTTACACTTAGTTCTCTCATGTCTTGACTTTCTTTCTGAATATTGCAGTGTAGGTTCAGTAGTTTTTCCTCTGGATGGCAATATTGCTGCTTTGGCCTTTGTTCTATCCCTTGTCTTGATATCAGAAGTCTTCTGAAGATATTTTTTCTTCACTTCTCATTTCAGAGATGGGAGATGCATCAGGAAGTCCTGAGGTTGACTAGAGCATCACTCTAAGTTGAGTTGGAGGGGAAGAGGTTGAAGATGGAAAGCTGCTTACTTTCAATCAGAGTCAAGCACTTAAAAATTTGGCCAATCCATTGTTTATGATGTGGTGAAAAAATGGGGTGTGTGTGAGCAGATTTGGCTGTTCTTTTATCCTGGTTGTAATAATGGAGTTTTGTAATCAAGAGTTTTCTTTTACTGACTCTGTCCAAGGAAGCTTCTGAACAGATTCTATGACTCAAAGGGAGACTGAAAATAAGCAAGAGATAGCATTCTCCCTGAATATGGGTAAAAGGAGTTCCGTGGCTTTAGAACTGTAAGAAATGATCAAGACATATATTCCAGATACCTATTGCAGTATAACAGACCATTCCAAAACGCAGTGGTAGATACAATAGAAACCATGCTGTTATAGTCAGGACTTTGTGAGCTAAGAATAAAGATAAAGAATACTGGGGATGGCTCATCTCTGCTCCATCATGACTGGGCCTCAGCTGTGGTGGCTTGAATGATTGGAGATAGATTAGATAACTTGACTGGTGTCATATGTCTGGGGCCTTGGTTCTGGCTAAGTTTTCTTTGAGTCACATCTTTTGGTGCTGAAATGTCCAACCAAGATGGCATCTTCATTCACAAATCTGGGGCTTGAGTTGGGCTGCACAGGCTGAAAAATTTGGGGCTGGCTTTCCCTGTGTCTCTGTCTTTCTCCATGAAATTTCTCGGTGTAGTTTTGGAGTCTTAGCCACCTGGATATCTCAAAATAGTTGAATTCTTACATAGTGAGTGGCTTTACCCAAAGTAAACATCTCAAGAGACTTGGCTGGAATCTGTAAGTCTTCCTATGACTTAACCTCACAAGTGCAAGAACACCTTTTCTCTTGCATTCTGTTGATTGAATAAGCCACTGGATCAACCCATATTCAAGAAGAGGGACACCACATTCTACCTTTCAATAGAGAGGTAACAAAGATTTTATGGTTGTATTTAATGTACTATAGCACATGATGAAAAAAATCTTATAATAATGACTTTTCAGTTTATGTGGAAATTAATCTCTCCCTCTGTTTTCTGAATTGCATTATTCTCTGGGTAAAAATAAAAAAAGGGAGGACATAAAATCTGAAGTTCTTTGCATTCAGCCTGATTTTAAAGATACCCGATTAAGGATCTTTTTATTATGTAATAGTTTTCCCACATCACAGACCATTGGTAATATTAAGAGCTATTTACTGAGCAACTGTAATTGCTAGACACTCTGCTTGTGTTTTAACTTATTTGACCTCAAGCCCCATGCAAGATAGGTATTACTATTCTCAGAGATAAAGGCATGGAGGCTGATGCAAATTAAGTGATTTTCTCAAAGTTACAGTAATAGATAATATGTTTAGATTCAAACAAGGTCTATAGGATGACTCTCCCTGTTTCGCTCTACTCTGCTATGTTTAATGAAAACACAATTTTAGACATCATTACACAAACGTAGTAAAATCTCAGTTAAATGAGATGCTTGAATCATGTTTGATCATTTTCGTGTGCCATTTCAATTCTGCTTTGGAGTTAGTCTAGAATATCTTCGTTTTAACTTAATAAAGAGTAATTTTAAATCAAGAAATAAACATAATTAAAGCTTGATAAGATATTTCATATATTTATGTCTTTTTCTTTCCCACCAGAAGGATGGGATAAAAGCTTGAAAGCATTGATGCAGAAAAATGAATATAAATATGCATGTCTCATGGAATCTACTGGAATTGGTTCTTTGACACAAATACTTGTTTTGAATCTAAACACGAAATTCTTGTTAATTGAAATCACACCCTTTCCACTTACATAGGCTTGACACTAGGAATTAGTTTCATCTCTTCCTTATTCTTACCTCTAATTATGGAAATAAAAATGTATTTATTTAGCAAGGTCTCATCCCTCTTATGATTTCCTTTCTCCCCGGTTCTGCTCAGATTTAAACTTTTGATAGCTTTTCTATTAGTGCCGTGTCAGTGGATAGTTTGCTTCTATGCTTTCTCTAGTTTTGAGCCATTTTACACACTTTCTCTGAGGCATGCTCCAGGTCTGTTATTCACAAGCAAGTTAGTTCATATTTCCGCACATTTGTTTATTTGTAAAGTCTTACCTCCTTGATTATTGTAATAAATAAATAAACTTACATATACATAAATAATATTCTGTTTGTTACCTATATAGATATATATAAAGATGAATTTTACGGTTCCAAGGATGAAACGGATATCAGGTTTGTTTCTCAAAACAAATGAACACAGAGAACACAAAATGAATAAGCAACACAAAAGCTCACAATATATGAGCAAAACCAAATTAAGCAGGCCTGCTGTATACAGATTCACAAGTTGTGCCCTCTAAAATTCCCAGGGGGCACCATTCATGTAAAGAAGAAAGTGAATGGCACTCCTATAAATTTGCAGTGCACCACCTGTACAACTGAACATGCAGACCCTGAAAATGAGCTTTAATGCTATCTTCTGCCTTCCTTCGACCCAGTAGGGAGAAGAGAAGAGGATAATGAACTCAGGGAGAGTAAATAGTTACTTTATTACTTGTTCTTCTCCAGGCCTAGAATTTTATATGCTCCTATTGAAGGGAGGTTGGTGATTTTGTTCAGTAGCCTGCAGACACAGGGAGGTGCACCGCCTCTTTCACCAAGTATTTACACCAGTAGGTGTAACCACAATGGCAGCGTGTGGTGTGGGTAAAAATGGTCACCTCACATCTCTGTCATGTCGACTCTCCCTTTTATGGTGCTAGTTGGGTGTTGTAGTCGCTCTTATGGAGAGTTATTGAATGGTCAGTCTGGGTTGCCAATTCAAAGAAACTCACCACATTTTCAAATTACATTACAAAAAGGCCCCTACATTTCAGGCATACCATTTTGCTTAAATTCAAACTACTGTACTATAATCAAGTTGCCTCTCTTGCTTAAGTCTCAATATCCACAAACCTCAACAAATTCAATGGACAGTAGGTTGACCAAAGGGTGAAAGTTCTGTAAAAAGTAGCATTTGTATTGGGAGCAGAGTTCGGGTTTCCTTATGGTCGGATTTCCTGGGGCCTCTTTAATATTCAGGCTAAATGCAAGCTCTTATCCACACTATTAGAATGCATCCTCTATCTTCAAACACATTTGACAACTTATTGCATATAGAATAAAGTAAAATGTGTAGTAAGTCCTTACAAAAATCACTCTAGATTTGCCAACATTACTACATTTTCATCTTTCAAACTTCAGTTTAAATGTCACTTCCATGGAAAGGTCTTCCTGACCAGTTTATCTAAAATAAAATTGTGCATGTCATGCTCTGTCACAGACGCTTATCTCTTCCTCCAATAAACTGTATACTATAAGAATAGTGATCTTTATAGCTCAACCTGTGTTTTCCATCTATTCAGTTCCTTAAAGTAGATACTAAATGAATATGCGTTGGAGAGTGAAATAAGTAAAGTAAGAAAGAAAGGCCAGAGGGAGGAAGGGAGGAAGGAAGGACAAAGATTCTCTCTCTGTCTTTTTTCATTCTGGCTGCTGTAACAAAATGCCACAGACTGGGTAGCTTATAAAAAACAGAACTTTATTTTGTAATGTTATGGAGGCCTGAAGTCCAAGATCAAGATAGCAGCATGGTCTCATTCTGGTGAAAGCCCTCTTCCTGATTCATAGCCAGAACCTTCTTGCTGTGTCCTCACATGGTGGAAGGGGGCTAGTGAGCTCTCTGGAGCCTCTTTTAAAAGACATTGATCCCATTCATGAAGGAATTTGTGGCATCTAAAAAATACAACCAACAAGTGAATATAACGAGAAAGAAACAGACTTACAGATGTGGTGAAGAAACTGGTGGTTACCTGTGGGGAGAGGGAAGGGGAGAGGGTAGGGGATTAAGAGGTACAAACTATTATGTATAAAATAAGCTACAAGGATATACTGTACAGCACAGGGACTATAGCTAATATTTTATGATAACTATAAATGGAGTATAACCTTTAAAATTTGCAAATGACTATATTGTACAACTGTAGCTTATATTGTATACCAACTATATTTCAAATAAAATAATAATAATAGTCACAAAAAATCTGAAATAAACACATTAATCCCATTCATGAGGGTGCCACCCTCATGACCTAATCACCTTCCAAGGGCTCCACCTCCTAATACCACCAATTTGGGGGGTTAGGATTTCAACATATACATTTTGAGGGAACATAAATATTCAGACCATAGCACTCTTCTTTGACCAAACGTGAGTCAGGCTTCTCTGAGTCCTCTTTCTAACTAGTCCCTGACCTTAGGCTCTGTCCTTGGCCCATTTAGACTAGTATTAGCATGAATTCTGGTGGGTCAGTTTAGCAAAAATCCTCTACCCTTGATATATGATCAAACTCTTTATCCCTCACCCTTCATGTCTTATCACCCTAGCCTGACTACAGAAAAAACTTCTGTCAAATTGATTTAGCCAGAATTCTCCTTACCCCTGATGTTTCCTTTTAGTAATTTTCTACTGACCCCCACCCTGCTCCTTGCCTTTATATCTCTACTTGTTCTTATTATATTAGGAGTTGAGCCCCATCTCCCTCTCCTACTACACAGCCCCTCTGTAGTAGTCTCCCTGACTTATCCTTGCTATCTTTAACAAGTATCATGTAGACTTGTTTTCTTCAATACCTTCAAGGCTTTCCTTACCTACATCTCTCTGCATGTGCTGTCACTTTTTCCATGCCTTTGTTCACATTGTAATCTGTGCTTGCGATGCCCTACCCTTTATGCCCTAGTTCATATCAAACCTCTCTGTAATATCTGTACCCTTCTAGTCCTGTATTAAATACACTGCCCTTCAAGATGGCCTGTAAAACTCCTGTTTGCATAAATATTTGCCATTTTTCACCTTCCTCTTTCCTCTTAGACTCTTAAATAGAACAATGTGTGCACTTGCCTTCTACTAGATTGTAAACTGTAGTGATGCAAGAAGTAGGCATCATTATGTGCCCCTCTAATGCCTAACACCAAATGTTATGCACAGTTAGAAACTCAATAAATACCTGATTAGTTGAACTATGGTCCTACTATATAGTGAAAAATTCAAAGGCTATTGAATTGGACTCTGATCTCCCCTGCTCATGAGCTGTGTGACATTGGGTAAGTTATTTAATCTCTCAGTTTTAGTTTCATTATTTGTAAAAGGCAATGATAACTAAATGGGTTGTGGTAAACTTTAGTGACATTCTATGTAAAATAAAGTAAATGTGATACTATATGTAAAGGTGTCTCCTGCTTGAGGTCAGGAATCCATTTGTAAAAATCAAGCCATTTTTGTTCAAATGTAACCAGGAAAAAATTTCCTATTATTTTAATGGAAACCTTTAATATGTTTTATATGTTAGCCCAACAACCCCAACAAATTTCCTGAAACGCAATGAAACAAAAGAAACAAAAAATTGTTATAATATAGATATTTAAAATCATGATATCCTAATCACCTAATAATTAATACGGTTTTAACAAACATTGCTTTGCAGTAACATGGCCTCTCTTAACCCCAGTAACATCAGAGTTGCACATCCTCTTCTGTGACACTTTGAAGGCTTTTCAAAATGTCTACACAGGAGTCTGAAGTTTTACCCAATGTATTTGGAATGTAACTCAAGATTTTCTCCAACCACTGTGTTCTTATAAAAGTTACCTTGAGTTTGCAGATGCAAATATGTTTTATTGCTGTATAATCACTGGCTGAAGAATATTTGATTGAGAACTAATTAAATTCTCTGTAGTGTAAGTATTAAAGCAAAGAGCTCTTCTAACAGGGAAGTAATACGAGATATTTTGTGTGTTATATCTTCATATAGGATTGCTAAACAGTGTTGTTCTTAATAAATGTTATTTTCTAACTTCCTTCTATTATGAATCAAATTAATTCTAAACCCAAGATTTAAGTTAGTCTTCATTTCTCAAATTCAGTTAAAACATTCATTTTGGGGGTTTTAAGAATTTAATTCAGTTATGCAAAAATATATCTAGGTGTTTATTTTATTTTTTTTATTTAATTTAATTTTTTTCTTGAAGTATAGTTGTTTACAATATTGTATAAGTTTCTGGTGTACAGCAAAGTGATTCAGTTATGTATGTATATATATATATATATATATACACATATATATACATATATATTCTTTTTCAGATTCTTTACCCTTATAGGTTATTACAAATTATTGCATATAGTTCCCTATGCTATACAGGAAGTCCTTGTTGGTTATCGATTTTATATGTAGTCGTGTTTATATGTTAATCCCAAACTCCTAATTTATCCCTCACCCCCTTCCCCTTTGCTAACCATAAGTTTGTTTTCTATGTCTGTGAGTCTTTCTGTTTCATATATATGTTCATTTGTATAATTTTTTTTAGACTCCACATATAAGTGATATCATATTATATTTTTCTTTCTGTGTCTGGCTTACTTCACTTAGTATGATAGGTCCATACATGTTGCTGCAAATGGCATTATTTCATTCTTCTTTATGGCTGAGTAATATTCCATTTTGTGTGTGTATGTGTGTGTGTGTGTATGTGTGTGTGTGTGTGTGTGTGTATATATATATATATATATATATATATATATATATATATATATGGAACACATCTTCTTTATCCATTCATCTGTTGGTGGGCATTTAGGTTGCTTCCATGTCTTGGCTATTGTAAATAGTGTTACAGTGAACTTTGGGGTGCATGTATCTTTTCAAATTATGATTTTCTCCTAGGGCTTTATTGATAATGACATACACTCTAGCCCACCTACCTCACTTATATTTCCATATATCCTGAGTGAGTCAGTCTCTTTTTTTTTGGCTTTTTAAGAAATCTGGATGCTTTCTAGATAATAGCTATCTCCATATGCACATCTGAACCATTTGCATGGTTTCTTTGTAAGTTTATTATTAGGGAAGCTTAGAATAATTTCATAACAACATAGAAAGTGATTGTATACAAACTTTATTTTAACTGTGGACTACCCCCACTCCTACCCCAAATACTCACAGACTGAAAGGTCATCAGAGATGAGCTTGTCTTTGGGAATTGGAGCGTGGAAATCAGAGAAAGGAAGGAAATCACGGAACTAATTCAGTTGGAGATGAAGGAGTGGGTAAATGCCCTTTTCTTGGAAAAAAGATGAATTTCCTACTAGAGGAGAAATCTCTTAAAATATTCAGCTGCGCCAGTGATTAACTCTGTTGCAAATTTAGTTGCATTCGGCACGTACTGCAGGGAACAACTAGTGTGTATGCCTTGGCATAGTAAAAAAAATTATGTAGACAGAAAGTATATTTCATTTATCTAGTTATTGAATAGCCTGAAATATAGAGCAGTCGAATACTATTTGTAATTTGTGTGAGTGGGTGTGTGTGTGAGAGTGAGCAAAGCTGTGTTTGACACTAACATCCATTTTTCCTGACTTAAGAACAATATTTTAATAGATAATTGTTGTTTAAAGAACTGATTGATGCAAGACAGGAAGCTCCCCTCATATTGATTATGTGTAAAAATGCCTAGGAGGGCTTGGGACTGACAGAAACCATCAGTAAACTTCAAAACTCAAACGAGAATTTAGTTGACAGCAGGGTGTTCAGTACAGAAAATAGTTTCAGCACTGACACTGTCTTCTAAGGATCAGTATCTATCCATCTGTATAACAGATATCTGTGCGAAAGACAGTGTGGTATGGTGGAATGAAAACTGAACTTGTAATTGGAATATGGGGATTAGGTTCCAGCTGAGTTCTTTCTCCTGGTGCTATCTTGGAGAGTTACACCTCTAAGAATAACATTCTTTGTTTTTAAACTATATGTCTAAGAATCTTTTGGGCTCTATATTTCTATGAAACTCTGATCCTATTTTATCATTGTAGGGGTTCTGTGTGTTGGAAGATAGCTAGATAGATCAATGGATGCATGTATGGGTGGGTGGAAAGATAAGTGAGTACATACACACACATATACATATACATACATATGTATGCACAATATATACATATAAAAATATATACTTATATATATAGGACTATATATGTGTGTGTGTAACACCTACAGGTTATTTCCATGCATATGTGTCTACATAGAGTGACATCACAAATTCTGGCCATGGTTTTCCTTTTCATTGGCAAATATGACAATAAATCATCTATCATCTATTATTAAAGAGGTAAGACCTCTTAACAGCAAATGGGTCTTGAAAGAGATTTTAACATTGTGAAAGATACATTAAAATAATCCACAAATATTCATATGCATGTATTGTGAAAATGCTTCTTAGTGGATACAAATGTAAAAGTGAATAATAAAAGTATCATGAATTCTTTACTCTTCATCGATAAAGAATTCCAATATTGAAAATTTACTGGGCAGTACTAAATAAGTGAGTATCAGGAGTCTGATCTTGCCAAAATCATAACTTTAACTTTTGATGTATAGTATAAATACTATTAGCAGAAACATATTTTTCTAGCAATGACCTTAATAAAAATAAAGCTCCTGTAAATAACACACGTGAAATCTACATTTTACTCCGTTAATCAACATGTTTAGGTTCATGGGACACTAAAGACCACAGTCATCAATATTACAGAGCATTTTATTAAGTATACATTATTACACCGTAAGTGGGTAGACATTTAGATCTGTATTCTACACAGACTGAGTGCATTTCTGCGGCATAGTTGTCTTTAGTTGAGTGGAATAGGCCCATCGGTGAGAGGTCACAAGTAATCAGCTATCTATATATACTTGGAAGTTTAGAAATAGTTGAGTTTATTTATTTATTTTACTTTAAATGTGTACAGTTTATTATATATCAATTACACCTCACTAAAGCTAAATAATTGAGTTTTCTTGGGATTAGAGACAATGTTTTGAGATGGAGAGAGAATTATCTTAGAGAGTAAATGAAGAGTTGGGATAAATGATCATTTTCTCTGGAAGGTAAAGGGTTTATAATAGGAACCCCTAAAAAGGCATATTGAACTGGCCTTATTTAACATTTTTTTCAAGGGATCAAGATAAGAAGTACCATGGGAGAATTTCCAAATTTGTGCACAGAACTAAGTTCTTCCAGGTAATAAAAAGATCATCAAAGTAGGATGAACAGGAGTTGAAATGAGCAGAGGAGCTCTAATGAGAGCAGGGAGAAACAGTTCAGGTAAAATCATTGAAACTCTTCTATGAGATGGAAGCCTCTGAGAACTGATTATCACTGCAGAAGAAAGCCTAAGGACTCTGTTGCCTGAAGGTTCAGTCTAAGATTACGACCAGGAAACCAACACTGACCAAATTTGTTGGACATTATCACAAAGGATATTGGAAACAAAGTGAAAGGTATTGTCTTACCCTTGGACAAAATAGAAATTTGTTTGAACCTAGAAGTTCTTAGGAAGTTTTGATAAGTACACCTTAAAATACAGAGGGAAGCAAAAACCATCGAGAGAGAGGAGGAACTTCCGTTTGAGAATAGGCGGTTGGAAGAACTCCTCAGTCTGGAAGACACGATGTGGGAGTGGGTGGGAATCTGAGTAGCTCATGTAACGTGTGTATAGATTATTCACTAAATCTTGAGTTAGCTCTTAAGATTGGGAAGAAGCAGCATTAGGGAAAAATAAAGCAAGCTGTCCTCCACATCCTAAGACACGGTACCAACTGAGACTATAAATCTGCAGGTCCAGATTCATTCACAGATGGTAGGTTGATGGGAAGCTGTTAGCCAGAGTTAGGGGGGTAGGGAGCAAATCCCCAACTTCAGATGCTGTAGAGGGTAACAATCTGCCTCTCTCATGCAGGGGGGAGATGGAATTCTCAGCTCAATGCCTCAGGACTCCGGTCCATTATCATGGCTGTTCTAATCTGTTTCTGAAGTGGTCTTTTCTACAGCATTTAAAAAAGTGACTGCATTATCCTGAACATTTTTATCAAGTAACAAATCAGCTGATATAAATGGATAAAGTTGGCTGAAAGCAGGCCAGGATTTCAAAGCCCCTTCGGCATGTCTAAGTTGGGCACACGTCACGGAGCCTAAGAGTTTATTTAGATGGGGAGTCTTAAAAGCTGCAAATAAAAGTGACCATAAAATCATCAAACTTTAAAGTTGGAAAAAGCCTCATTCTTTTTCAAATGTAAAAAAGCATTAAGTGAGTCATTAAATGAGCTTTTAAAAAAGCCTCCTGGCAAGAGAGTGACAGATATAGAACTTTAAACCCATGCCTCTGGGACCAATGTTCTTTCTATCACAAAATGTTTCTCCCTAACATTTGATGAATCAGAACATACACACACAAACACACATACACACACATAACGTTAAGACCCAGGGTTCACTCTTCAACTTGCTTTCAACCATATGGAAACTTTATGGATTGAGTCTTTCAGATATTATTTCAGAGCAGATAAGCCAAACGCTATTTCTCTCACCTGGCTCCAAGCACTGTTCAGTCTTCTCCAACTGGGTATAATTATTCACTAGGGATCTCACCTATTGTTCAACACTCAAACTTGTGATGGCCATGCTGTGGACTCCATTGTCTTGAGAGGAAAGCTTACACACCAAAACATTTGGGTGGGTGAAAGGAACACAGGAGAGGAGACTAGAGGAAAGGTATCAGTGAATATGTAGTGAGTTGTTGCTTTTCTACCTTGATTATACCTGAATTTTTATTTATTTTTATTAACATGAGCTTGCACTACATGCTTGATGTATGACACACGCAGACTCCCTTAACTTAGAACATAATTGTGGCACATGTATCTCCAGCTACAAATATAGATACCAAAGAGCCTAAGGAGCTCTGAGAGTCATATACCTTCATTTATTTTTTTGAGTTTTTCTTTTTTTGTGAGAATTGAAGAGAAATAAAAGCTAAAAAAATATCCCTTATTCACCTGGCAATTTCTTTTCATCTTCCTTTTCTCAGGTAACATCTCCTCTAGGAATCCTCCCATACCCAGGAAAAGATAGTTTCTCCTGCTCTTTACAATCAAAACCCCCTGGGCAACCCTTTCTCATATCTTTTATAGCAGAGTGTTGAATTGTGGATTTACTTGTCTGAATCTTCTTTAACCTGTGAGAAAATTGAGTGCAGGGGCTGAATCTTC
This sequence comes from Mesoplodon mirus, assembly GCF_964341445.2. Lineage (NCBI taxonomy): Eukaryota > Metazoa > Chordata > Mammalia > Artiodactyla > Ziphiidae > Mesoplodon > Mesoplodon mirus. The sequence goes on from NW_028295317.1 coordinate 50,250, forward strand.
CAACAGTGTATCTTCCAGTGTCAAGCACAAAAGTGTCAACTAACATGTAGCTTTAAAAGAAAGTATCTTGTATATATTGTAAGTGTTCAGTATATTTGTACATCAAATACATGAAATAATCAAGGCTAAGAAATATGATAGGAAAAAATTAATGTTAAGGAGGATTTATAAATGAGTAGAAAGGGGATTTTAGGGAAGAAATCATGATTTAAGATTATTAGTTTTTTTAACCTGGTATATGTTGAGGATTGCTATAGAAGAAAAGGCAGTTCAGTACTTTGAAAATGTGTGAAGTCTATATTCATTAGTTCATCAGCTAAAATAAGGTGGTATGCCCATAGCTGCTCATCTTTCAAATTTTTTCATAAATGTCAACTTGTTGAAAATATTTTTGAAACTAATTTTTCTTTACCTTTTAAATTCTCTTGGAATTAAACGTGGTGATTTACCACTAAGACATTCAAGATGTATTTATTTATTTAGGCCACCGTAATAAATGTCAGAGAGAGTCTTTGTACAGAGATGCATTTTAAAAAACACAGTTAATCACCCAAAAGTAATTTATAAAGCAATTCAAATTTTAACCATTACTCATAAAAAAAAGGTGAAAGGAATTAAATTCATAAAAAGTTGAACATTCTTAAATCTTCATCCCCCTACTCAATTTTCTTGTACTTCAGTGCTGCAGAATCTCTAATACAGACAGAAATCCTCAATTATATCCAGCACTTTTTGGCTTTTCCCTTTTCTTTACAAAGCCGCCATTATTTTCTTTTTCTTTTTTTTAAACATCTTTACTGGAGTATAATTGCTTTACAATGGTGTGTTAGTTTCTGCTGTATAACAAAGTGAATCAGGTATATGTATGCATATATCCCCATATTCCCTCCCTCTTGCATCTCCCTCCCACCCTCCCTATTCCACCCCTCTAGGTGGTCACAAAGCACCCAGCTAATCTCCCTGTGCTATGCGGCTGCATCCCACTAGCTCTCTATTTTTTTATATTTGGTAGGGTATATATGTCCATGCTACTCTCTCACATCGTCCCAGCCTAACCTTCCCCCTTCCTTGTGTCCTCAAGTCCATTCTCTATGTCTTTGTGTTTATATCTGTCCTGCTCCTAGGTTCTTCAGAACCTTTTGGGTTTTTTTTAGATTCCATGTATATGTGTTAGCATACAGTATTTGTTTTTCTCTTTCTGACTTACTTCACTCTGTATGACAGACTCTAGGTCCATCCAACTCACTACAAATAACTCAATTTCGTTTCCTTTTATGGCTGAGTAATATTTCATTGTATATATGTGCCACACCTTCTTTATCCATTCATCTGTTGATGGACATTTAGGTTGCTTGCATGTCCTGGCTATTGTAAATAGAGCTGCAATGAACATTGTGGTCCATGACTCTTTTTGAATTATGGCTTTCTCAGTGTATATGCCCAGTAGTGAGATTGCTGGGTCGTATGGTAGTTCTCTTTTTCAGTTTTTTAAGGAACCTCCATACTGTTCTCCATAGTGGCTATACCAATTTACAGTCCCACCAACAGTGTAGGAGGGTTCCCTTTTCTCCACACCCTCTCCAGCATTTATTGTTTCTAGATTTCTTGATGATGGCCATTCTGACCGGTGTGAGGTGATACCTCACTGTGGTTTTGATTTGCATTTCTCTAATGATTAGTGATGCTGAGCATCCTTTCATGTGTTTGTTGGCAATCTGTATGTCTTCTTTGGAGAAATGTCTATTTAGGGCTTCTGCCCATTTTTGGATTGGGTTGTTTGTTTTTCTGATATTGAGCTGCATGAGCTGGTTATAAATTTTGGAGATGAATCCTTTGTCAGTTGCTTCATTTGCAAATATTTTCTCCCATTCTGAGGGTTGTCTTTTCGTCTTGTTTATGGTCTCCATTGCTGTGCAAAAGCCCCATAGCAGTACTGTGAGTGTCACTGAAGCAAACTTGAGTCCACTTATCCACATGCAGTAAACCCAATCTACTCACACTGGGTTGTGGTGAAAGAAAGTGCCGTTTTTATTGTAAGGTGCCATACAAAGAGTCCGGGACAACTAGTACTCAAAAAGCCTCATTTTCCTGATGGGTTTCAGCAAAGTGTTTTTAAAGGCAAGGTGAGGGAGGGGAGTCCCAAGGTATGTGATCAGTTTGTGCACAGCTCTCTGTTTGGTTGATGGTGAGGTTACAGGACAGTGTCCCAGGGGTTAAGGTCATCAATTCTTTGGCTCCAGTAGGCCTGGGGGCTATGTGCTTATGGTCATTAAGTAGTTAACCTTCCATTTGGTGGGGGTTTTAGCATCTGTAAAGCAGGAAATGTGCATCAAATACTGTGATCTATGTACTTCAGAGAGGAGCTAAAGTAGAGGATATGGGGGAGGGGTCTGTCCTAGGAAGGCCCCATAGGGTCCTCCTCTGTTACATGAGCCCTGATGTTCTTTCCAAAATCCTCTTAAAGTTGAAGACAGACAGATTCGGTTTCCATTTTTTGCTACCAAAAGCATCCTAACTTATACACTTGGCATAAAAATACTCTACTAATTTGGTACCTGCTCAGAGGTGTTGCTCAGGGCTGTACACAACTCCAGCATGTGTCATTCTCATTGACATTGTTATGAATGGTACCCCCTGGAGTTGTGCAGTCCCCAACTTTCATAGTTGTAAAAGGCTGTGCTGCTTTGTATCTGCTCATCTTTCCAGCTCCCCTTCAGTTGTCTTACATATGTGAGCTACAGTTGAGTCAGTTCCAACTACTTTTGCTCTCCAGAGGAACCATGGTATTACTTGGGCTTTTTGTGATCACTTTGTTCCCAATGCCAAATACAGATTCTTCACAGTTTGTTCATCTGACAAAGTCGTGTTTATTCTTTGATGGTCTTCTCAGATATCACCTTTACTATAGAACTTTTCTTGTAACATTATTTTCCTGCCATAGACCTTAGGCACTCATAGTAAATGACTTTATCAAATGTAAACATAGCACTCTGTGTACATTTCTATCAATGCATCTCATGATGGTTTTATGTTAGTCTTCTGTACTGACCTATGTGCTTTTTGAGCAAACAGATTTTTCTAATTGTGGCCTAGTAGAGGAAACCCTAGCACACAGCAGATGCTTAAAGGACTCTCTCTTTGTGGACTGTTTAATGTGTTCATTAACACTCATAATTCACTGAATGAACCAAATCATTTAATATTTACAGTTTTCCACAGCAAGATCTTTTTCGACCCACCGCCTAGAGTAATGAAAATAAAAACAAAAATAAATAAATGGGACCTAATGAAACTTAAAAGCTTTTGCACAGCAAAGGAAACCATAAACAAAATGAAAAGACACCCTCAGAATGGGAGAAAATATTTGCAAACAACGCAACTGACAAGGGATTAATCTCCAAAAGATACAAATAGCTCATTCAGCTCAATATCAAAAAGACAAACAACCCAATCAAAAAATGGGTGGGAGACCTAAATAGACATTTCTCCAAAGAAGACATACAGGTGGCCAACAAACACATGAAAAGATGCTCAACATCACTAAGCATTAGAGAAATGCAAATCAAAATGACAGTGAGGTATCACCTCATACCAGTCAGAATGGCCATCATCAAAAAATCTACAGACAGTAAATGCTGGAGAGGGTGTGGAGAAAAGGGAATCCTCCAACACTGTTGGTGGAACTGTAAATTGGTACAGCCACTATGGAGGACCGTATGGAGGTTTCTTAAAAAACTAAAGATAGAGCTACCATATGACCTAGCAATCCCACTCCTGGACATATATCCAGAGAAAACCATAATTCGAAAGGATGAATGCACCCCAGTGTTCACTGAAGCACTATTTATAATAGCCAGCACGTGGAAGGAACCTAAATGTCCATCAACAGAAGAATGGATAAAGAAGACGTGGTACATAAATACAATGGAATATTACTCAGCCATAAAAAGGAATGAAATAGTGCCATTTGCAGAGATATGGTTGGAGGTAGAGATTGTCATACAGAGTGAAGTAATTCAGACAGAGAAAAACAAATATTGTATAGTACCATTTATGTGTGGAATCTAGAAAAATGGTAGAGATGAACTTATTTGCAAAGCAGAAATAGAGTCACAGATGTAGAGAACAACCTTACGGTTACCAAGGGGGGAAGGGGTGGGTGGGATGAATTGGGAGATTGGGACTGACATATATAACTACTATGTATAAAATAGGTAACTAATGAGAACCTACTGTATATCACAGGGAACTCTACTCAGTGCTATGTGGTGACCTAAATGGGAAGGAAATCTAAAAAAGAGCAGATATATGTATATGCATGACTGATTCACTTTGCTGTACAGCAAGAAACTAACACAACATTGTAAAAGAACTATACTCCAATAAAAATCAATTAAAAATTTTAGAGTTTTCAATCCCCCATTATCACATATATCCAGATGCAGCAATATTTACTTCTTCTATCAGTTGCCAATGTAAACTTAAAAAAAAAACCAAACAATACCAGCATAGTAAGGAGAAACTTTACTGAAAAGGTTAAGTGCGAGGAGGGGTCTATTGCAATTGGGGGAGGAGAACTATTGCATTAGGGAGAATGCTGTGACCCTAAGATCTGCAAGCCTCTCAGTGGTTAATCAAAAGGGGTTTTTCTTCTCTTGAGAGTAAGTAACAAGGGTATTAAGGGTAGGCTGTGGGAAAATGGGATAAAAGAGTAGCTTGAGTGGATGGTAGATCAGAGAATATTTTACCTTGAGGTCAGCCTGTTCTTAGGAGAGATTATATGTTGACTCAGTCTGACAGTGAGTCCGAGTTCTGGAGCCTGGAGGAAGGAGTGAAACTTTACAGTTTAATTAATTAGCAGTTTGTTCCAATTGATTAGTAGCAATAAACACTTCAGCTGATAATTTATGAGACCAAAAAAATGGCAATTTGGAATATCTTTGTCTGGCATTGCCATCGGTAAACACGAGGAGGCATCTGTGGAAGGGTGGTTTTTAGGAATAAGCTGTTTTCCACAACACAAAGGGCAGAGAGATATCTTAACTTTTGCTGTTTTCCAGGATTCGAGGGGTCAGGTGATATTCAACATTGTCACTAATAATAGTTTTCAGTGTTGAAGGACACAATTAGATTGTATAAAACTTTATTTTCTTTTCCAGTGGTCATCACACAGCCAAGCAAATGTATCCACTTGTTAAATTTAATTACCTTTTATCTTAGAGAGTTCCCCCAAATTAAATAGGTCGGAAATTTTTATAAAGAATCAAATATTGCTTTCGTGTCTGAAAAGTGTGGACTGAGTATCAGAGACTTATCAGATTCCTTTCAAGCTAAAGTCACCTTCATTCACTTGATAAGACTGTAGAGGGCACAATTGGACTGAAACAAAGCTTGAGTGAAAGAGTGTGAGAACTTTATTACACCTAGCTAATACCCAAATGTGTGCTGTCAGTGATTCATATCTGCCTTTTAGAGCAAAGGTTTTTTAAAAAATCTTCTTAAAAGAGGGTTTTCTTATTTGTCACTTTACTTTCTTTTTACTTAATCCTAACAACATTTCATGTGGGAAAATGTGTTTGAAGAGATGGAATTATAAATGAGTCCAGCATTATTGTTATAGTCCCTGTATTAAAGTGTTACTGTAAGCTAAGGCAAGGAAGTCAAAGATAGTAGATTAAGAGAAAACTGCTGGGGAAATGAGCAAGCATTATTAAAAACAAGTGACAGGTTTGTATTACTCTATTGGAAGCAGCATATAGTAGTGGAAAGACTAAGGAATTAGTTGGGCTATCCGTAAGCTATTTGAAGCACAGCTTTTCCAAAGGTAAGTAAAGTTTTCTCTAATCCTCAGCTAGTTTGTGGTTTCAAAATCCTGTAGTGTTCTTGATGCAGTTACCACCAAAATGAAGCATGCCCTTCTTCCTAATGGTCTACTCCTCCCCTTCCTTGTATTATATGTGCAAAACAAATGACATATACACTTTATATTCTCTTTTCACCCTGCTTTCATTCCACGTTGCACCAAGATTTTATTTTCCACATCAGTAATGCTTTATAATTTGCAAATTCAAAGGTTCTTCTTCTGTCTCATTTACCTTAAAATCTCAATTGCTTTTGATTTTTTTGCTCCTCACAGATGACTCATCTTTTTGCTGTAATTGTGTTGACTATGTACTACCTGTTACACTTTTCACATATTTAGCAAATCAGTTTGTTACTTTGAGTGCTTCTTTTTGATTTTTCCCATTCCATTATTTTGGGAATTCACCATACTTCTGTATTTTGTGTGCTGGTTCTCCTCTATCAGACTATTGATTCAATTTTATGTTTCCAGCTAAAACTTGTCATTGGATTGGCTATTACCTCAGTGGGAAATGGCTATGGTATCCATGTAATGTACTCTCACTAAAGCCCCAACTTTGTATTGCTAATTGTCTTCTAAATATTCATAAATGGATTTCTTGCTATTCCTTGAAAGATAGCTATTCAAAATCCTTTTTCTCTCCAAACCTAGTCCCACTTTCTGATTTTCTCATTCTTCTATCTCTGCCGTAGCCTTTAGATAGAAAAAAAATTGAATGTTTTTTCAACTAACACTCTGTAGGCTCCTTGCTATCCTCCTAGGCCAGGTCTTTGGGCCAAGGTAACTAGTCTCTGGATCCATTAGAAAGTCCAAGGGGGCAGAATTTTCTTTATGCTTTATTCATTAATGTAGCCTAATCACAAAAGATGATAACTAGCTCAATTAATAGTCATTAATAAATGAATGAGCCCAAATACCCAAAGTTGTTAGGTTCTCGTGTTATTTATTTTACTTTAATTACCAGATAAATATTTTAATACCACTTTTGTATTGCTACTTTTCTGATCAGAAACTTCATTTACTCTATTTTGTCTCTTTTTTTCTGACTTTTAAGATTGTCCATTTTTCTATTCTAAGGAGGTCCTAAGAAAGTGAATTAATGTTGTGGGTAAGAGTGAACATACTGGAGTTAAACAGCCTGAGTTTGATTATTGTTCTTTCATTTACTAACTGGGACAGATATTTAATTTTTCTGTGCCTTGATTTCTACATCTGTAAAATTGAGATAATGATCATTGGATTGATGTTAGGATGAAATAACTTAGTGCCTCTTAAGCACTCAAACAGTGCCTGGTATTTAATGAATGCTCAATATGTATTATTACTATTACTATTAACATCTACATTTGAAAAGCGTCTGTACAGTCAGTGACATCCAAATGTTTAATACAACATATCCCATCTTTCAAACAAAATTTTACATGTAATCCCAATAACTTTATGAAATACACAATAAGTGTGGCTTTGATTATTTGTATCCTCCACTCTTTCATAAACTCATAAGTGTCCTTGACAATATCCCCAAACTCCAAGAACTACAATTTAAAAACCACTGGTCTCAGTAACTTTTTTTTAATATTTATTTATTTGGCTGCACTGGGTCTTAGTTATGGCATGCGGAATCTTAGTTGCAGCATGTGGACTCTTAGTTGCAGCATGCATGCGGGATCTAGTTCTCTGACCAGGTATTGAACCCGGGCCCCCTGCATTGGGAGCACAGAGTCTTACCCACTGGACCACCAGGGAAGTTCCAGGTCTCAGTAACTTTTGATATAAGTATTTATTGATTGACTAAGTCATTTTGAAAACCATTAGATTGTAGAAAGAGCAGGCATGTTAATAATGCATCTATTATATTCCTGTCTCAAATGAGGGTATTGTAAGACAAGGAAGTTACATTTGAAAATATTATCTAGCACAGACAATTTATATCTATTTTAGTAAATTAATTTAGATCAAAAGAATGAACTTTTTTATAATAAATGAGGGGTAAGTTTGAATTAGAAATCATATTTAAGGAATCAAAGTATTGTGTTTTTATAGTTGTCATATATAGAATAGATTATTTGCCCTTTGAGCATTTGGAGATGACTTAAAACATTATTTGTTTCTGAAATAAGCCTATAAGATGTAAAAACCATTTTCTAAATGATAATATTCATATTAACAATACTTATCCTTTTACTTTCAACTCTGTAAGCTTAGTAAAACTTCAGACTTTATTGATATACCCATATCTAAAAGATATTTATCTCTACTGCTTAACTGGAAATTTTTGAGAAAAAATTAATTGATGTTATTAAAAGAAAGGTGTCATCTAAAATTACACTGTCGACTAATATTATCGAGGCCCGGAGGAAGATGGTGGAAGAGTAAGACTCGGAGATCACCTTCTTCCCCACAGATACATCAGAAATTCATCTACACGTGGAACAACTCCTATAGAACACCTACTGAACGCTGACAGAAGACCTCAGACCCCCCAAAAGGCAAGAAACTCCCCACATACCTGGGTAGGGCAAAAGAAAAAAAAGAATAAACAGAGACAATAGGATAGGGACGGGACCTGCACCAGTGGGAGGGAGCCGTGAAGGAGGGAAGGTTTCTACACACTACAAGCCCCTTCGCGGGCGGAGACTGCAGGTGGCGGAGGGGGAAAGCTTCGGAGTAGCGGAGGAGAGCACAGCAACAGGGGTGCGGAGGGCAAAGCGGAGAGATTCTGGCACAGAGGACCGGTGCCCTCAGGAACACACCAGCCCGAGAGGCTTGTCTGCTTGGCCGCCGGGGCGGGCGGGGCTGGGAGCTGAGGCTCAGGTATCGGCTTTCAGTCAGAGCGCAGGGAGAGGACTGGGGCTGGCGGCAGGAAGAGAGCCTGAAGGGGTTAGTGCACCATGGCTAGCCAGGAGGGAGTCCGGGGAAAGGGTCTGGAGCTGCTGAAGAGGCAAGAGACTTTTTTCCCTTTTGTTTCCTGGTGCGCGAGGAGAGGGAATTAAGAGGGCTGCTTGGGGAAGCGCCGGAGACAGGCGCGAGCCGCGGGTAAGGCGCGGACCTCAGAGACGGGAGTGGGCCGCCGCCGCCGCCGCCGCCGCCGCTGTCGCCACCACCGCCGCGGGGCCTGTGTGCGAGCGCGGGTCACTGTCCGCCCCACCTTCTGGGGGGCCTGTGCACCCCGCCACTGCCGGGGTCCCGAGACCCGGGGACGGCTTTCCCGGGAAAGTGCACGGAGCGTCACGGGCTGCTGCAATGTCATGCCGGCCTCTGCCACTGCAGGCCCACCCCACACTGCGCGCCCCTTCCTCCCCTCTGCCTGAGTGAGCCAGAGCCCCCGAATCAGCGGCTCCTTTAAATCCATCCTGTCTGAGCGAAGAACGGACACCCTCCAGCGACCTACGTGCAGAGTCGGGGCCAGGTCCAAGGCTGAGACCCGGGAGCTGTGAGAGCAGAGAAGAGACAGGGAAATCTCTCTGTGCAGCCTCAGAGGCAGCGGATTAAAGCTCCACAGACCATTTGATGTGCCCTGCATCTGTGGAGTGCATGAATGGACAGCGAATCATCCCAAATTGAGGAAGTGGACTTTGAGGACAAGATTTAAGACTTTCCCCCCTTTTCCTCTTTTTACACCGAATTATTCCAAATTAAGGAGGTGGACTTAGAGAGCAAGATTTCAGACTTCTTGCCCTTTTCCTCTTTTTACAACGAATTATCCCAAATGGAGGAGGTGGACTTGGAGAGCAAGATTTTTGATTTTTCCCCCTGCTCTCTTTTTGTGAATGTGTATGTGTAATCTTCTGTGTAAGATTCTCTCTGTATAGATTTGCTTCCACCATATGTCCCAGGGTTCTATCGGTCCATTTTTTTTTCAATAATTACTTTCTAATTTTAATAACACTACTATATTTCATACTTTATTCTATTTTACTTTACCTGATCTTTCTTTTTTTCCTACCTCCCCTTCCTCCCTCCCTCCCTCCGCTCCTCCTTTCCTTCTTTCTTTTTCTTTCCTCCCTCCCTCCCTCCCACCCTTCTTATTTCCACTTTCTTTTTATTTCCTTCCTCCCTCCCTCCCTCCTGTCTTTCTTTCTTTCTTTCCTTCCTACCTCCCTCTCTCCCTTCTTCCATTCACTCTTCCTTTTGCTTTCACTCCTCCCTCCATCCCTCCGTTCTTTCCTTCTTTCTTTCCATTCTTCTTCCCTCCCTCCCTCCTTTCTTTCTTTCTTCCCTCCTTCCTTCCTTTCTTCCCTTCTTCCTTTCTTTCCCTCTCTCTTTCTTTGTTCTACTAATTTTTTCTTTCTACTTTTTCTCCCTGTTATTCTGAGCAGGGTGGATTAAAGTCTCTTGGTGCTGCAGCCAGGAGTCAGTGCTGTGCCTCTGAAGTGGGAGAGCCAACTTCAGGACACGGGTCCACAAGAGACCTCCCAGCTCCACATAATATCAAGCAGCGAAAATCTCCCAGAGATCTCCATCCCAACACCAGCACCCAGCTTCAGTCAACGACCAGCAAGCTACAGTGCTGGTCACCCTATGCCAAGCAACTAGCAAGGCAGGAACACAACCCCACCCATTAGCAGAGAGGCTACCTAAAAACATAATAAGGCCATAGGCAACCCAAAACACACCACCAGACGCGGACCTGTCCACCAGAAAGACAAGATCGAGCCTCAACCACCAGAACACAGGCATTAGTCCCCCCCACCAGGAAGCCTACACAACCTACTGAAACAACCTTAGCCACTGGGGACAGACACAAAAAACAACGGGAACTACGAATCTGCAGCCTGCAAAAAGGAGACCCCAAACACAGTAACATAAGCAAAATGAGAAGACAGAAAAACACACAGCAGGTGAAGGAGCAAGATAAAAACCTACCAGACGTAACAAATGAAGAGGTAAAAGGCAGTCTACCTGAAAAAGAATTCAGAATAATGATAGTAAAGCTGATCCAAGATTCTATTTCCAAGATCCATATTCTTGGAAATAGAATAGACAAAATGCAAGAAACAGTTAACAAGGACCTAGAAGAACTAAAGATGAATCAAGCATCGATTAAAAACACAATAAATGAAATGAAAAATACTCTAGATGGGATCAATAGCAGAATAACTGAGGCAGAAGAACGGATAAGTGAGGTGGAAGATAAAATAGAGGAAATAACTGATGCAGAGCAAAATAAAGAAAAAAGAATGAAAAGAACAGAGGACAGTCTCAGAGACCTCTGGGACAACATTAAATGCACCAACATTCGAATTATAGGGGTTCCAGAAGAAGAAGAGAAAAAGAAAGGGACTGAGAAAATATTTGAAGAGATTATAGTTGAAAACTTCCCCAATATGGGAAAGGAAATAGTTAATCAAGTCCAGGAGGCACAGAGAGTCCCATACAGAATAAATCCAAGGAGAAATACGCCAAGACACATATTAATCAAACTGTCAAAAATTAAAAACAAAGAAATCATATTAAAAGCAGCAAGGCAAAAACAACAAATAACACACAAGGGAATCCCCATCAGGTTAACAGCTGATCTCTCAGCAGAAACTCTACAAGCCAGAAGGGAGAGGCAGGACATAATTAAAGTGATGAAGGAGAGAAACCTGCAAACCAAGATTACTCTACCCAGCAAGGATCTCATTCAGATTTGATGGAGAAATTAAAACGTTTACAGACCAGCAAAAGCTGAGAGAGTTCAGCACCACCAAACCAGCTTTACAACAAATGCTAAAGGAACTTCTCTAGGCAAGAAACACAACAGAAGGAATATACCTACAATAACGAACCCAAAGCAATTAAGGAAATGGGAATAGGAACATACATATCAATAATTACCTTAAATGTAAATGGACTAAATGCTCCCACCAAAAGACACAGAGTGGCTGAATGGATACAAAAACAAGACCCATATATGTGCTGTCTACAAGAGACCCACTTCAGACCTAGAGACACATACAGATTGAAAGTAAGGGGATGGAAAAAGATATTCCATGCAAATGGAAATCAAAAGAAAGCTGGAGTAGCAATTCTTATATCAGACAAAATAGACTTTAAAATAAAGACTATTAGAAGAGACAAAAAAGGACACTACATAACGATAAAGGGATCGATCCAAGAAGAAGATATAACAATTGTCAATATTTATGCACCCAACATAGGAGCACCTCAATACATAAAGCAAATACTAACAGCCATAAAAGGGGAAAACGACAGTAACACAATCATAGTAGGGGAATTTAACACCCCACTTTCACCAATGGACAGATCATCCAAAATGAAAATAAATAAGGAAACACAAGCTTTAAATGATACATTAAACAAGATGGATTTAGTTGATATTTATAGGACATTCCATCCAAAAACAACAGAATACACTTTTTTCTCAAGTGCTCATGGAACATTCTCCAGGATAGATCATATCTTGGGTCACAAATCAAGCCTTGGTAAATTTAAGAAAATTGAAATTGTATCAAGTATCTTTTCCGACCACAGTGCTATGAGACTAGATATCAATTACAGGAAAAGAGCTGTAAAAAAATACAAACACATGGAGGCTAAACAATACACTACTGAATAATGAAGTGATCACTGAAGAAATCAAAGAGGAAACTAAAAAATACCGAGAAACAAATGACAGTGGAGACACGACGACCCAAAACCTATGGGATGCAGCAAAAACAGTTCTAAGACGGAAGTTTATAGCAATACAATCTCACCTTAAGAAACAGGAAACATCTCGAATAAACAATCTATCCTTGCACCTAAAGCAATTAGAGAAAGAAGAACAAAAACATCCCAAAGTTAGCAGAAGGAAAGAAATCATAAAGATCAGATCAGAAATAAATGAAAAAGAAATGAAGCAAACGATAGCAAAGATCAACCAAACTAAAATCTGGTTCTTTGAGAAGATAAACAAAATTGACAAACCATTAGCCAGACTCATCAAGAAAAGAAGGGAGAAGACACAAATCAATAGAATTAGAAATGAAAAAGGAGAAGTAACAACTGACACTGCAGAAATACAAAAGATCATGAGAGATTACTATAAGCAACTCTATGCCAATAAAATGGACAACCTGGAAGAAATGGACAAATTCTTAGAAATGCACAACCTGCCAAGACTGACTCAGGAAGAAATAGAAAATATGAATAGACCAATCACAAGCACTGAAATTGAAACTGTGATTAAAAATCTTCCAACAAACAAAAGCCCAGGACCAGATGGCTTCACAGGCGAATTCTATCAAACATTTAGAGAAGAGCTAACACCCATCCTTCTAAAACTCTTCCAAACAATATCAGAGGAAGGAACACTCCCAAACTCATTCTATGAGACCACCATCACCTTGATACCAAAACCAGGCAAGGATGTCACAAAGAAAGAAAAGTACAGGCCAATATCACTGATGAACATAGATGCAAAAATCCTCAACAAAATACAAGCAAACAGAATCCAACAGCACATTAAAAGGATCATACACCATGATCAAGTGGGGTTTATTCCAGGAATGCAAGGATTCTTCAATATACGCAAATCAATCAATGTGATACACCATATTAACAAGTTGAAGGAGAAAAACCATATGATCATCCCAATAGATGCAGAGAAAGCTTTCGACAAAATTCAACACCCATTTATGATAAAAACCCTGCAGAAAGTAGGCATAGAGGGAACTTTCCTCAACATAATAAAGGCCATATATGACAAACCCACAGCCAACATTGTCCTCAATGGTGAAAAACTGAAACCATTTCCACTAAGATCAGGAACAAGACAAGGCTGCCCACTCTCACCACTCTTATTCAACCTAGTTTTGGAAGTTCTAGCCACAGCAATCAGAGAAGAAAAGGAAATAAAAGGAATCCAAATTGGAAAAGAAGTAAAGCTGTCACTGTTTGCAGATGACATGATACTATACATAGAGAATCCTAAAGATGCTACCGAAAAACTACTAGAGCTAATCAATGAATTTGGTAAAGTAGCAGGATACAAAATTAATGTACAGAAATCTCTGGCATTCCTGTACACTAATGATGAAAAATCTGAAAATGAAATCAAGAAAACACTCCCATTTACCATTGCAACAAAAAGAATAAAATATCTAGGAATAAACCTACCTAAGGAGACAAAAGACCTCTATGCAGAAAATTATAAGACACTGATGAAAGAAATTAAAGATGATACAAATAGATGGAGAGATATACCATGCTCCTGGATTGGAAGAATCAATATTGTGAAAATGACTCTACTACCCAAAGCAATCTACAGATTCAATGCAATCCCTATCAAACTACCACTGGCATTTTTCAGAGAATTAGAACAAAAAATTTCAAAATTTGTTTGGAAAAACAAAAGACCCCAAATAGCCAAAGCAATCTTGAGAACGAAAAATGGAGCTGGAGGAATCAGGCTCCCTGACTTCAGACTAGACTACAAAGCTACAGTAATTAAGACAGTGTGGTACTGGCATAAAAACAGAAAGATAGATCAGTGGATCAGGATAGAAAGCCCAGAGATAAACCCACGGACATATGGTCACCTTATATTTGATAAAGGAGGCAGGAATGTACAGTGGAGAAAGGACAGCCTCTTCAATAAGTGGTGCTGGGAAAACTGGACAGGGACATGTAAAAGTTTGAGATTAGATCATTCCCTAACACCATACACAAAAATAAGCTCAAAATGGATTAAAGACTTAAATGTAAGGCCAGAAACTATCAAACTCTTAGAGGAAAACATAGGTAGAACACTCTATGACATAAATCACAGCAAGATCCTTTTGGACCCACCTCCTAGAGAAATGGAAATAAAAACAAAGATAAACCAATGGGAACTAATGAAACTTCAAAGCTTTTGCACAGCAAAGGAAACCATAAAGAAGACCAAAAGACAACCCTCAGAATGGGAGAAAATATTTGCAAATGAAGCAACTGATAAAGGATTAATCTCCGAAATTTATAAGCAGCTCATGCAGCTCAATAGCAAAAAAACAAACAACCCAATCCAAAAATGGGCAGAAGACTTAAATAGGCATTTTTCCAAAGAAGATATACAGACTGCCAACAAACACGTGAAAGAATGCTCAACATCATTAATCATTAGAGAAATGCAAATCAAAACTACAATGAGATATCATCTCACACCAGTCAGAATGGCCATCATCAAGAAATCTAGAAACAATAAATGCTGGAGAGGGTGTGGAGAAAAGGGAACAGTCTTGCACTGCTGGTGGGAATGTGAATTGGTACAGCCGCTATGGAGAACAGTATGGAGGTTCCTTAAAAAACTAAAAATAGAACTACCATATGACCCAGCAATCCCACTACTAGGCATATACCCTGAGAAAACCATAATTCAAAAAGAGACATGTACCAAAATGTTCATTGCAGCTCTATTCACAATAGCCCGGAGCTGGAAACAACCTAAGTGTCCATCATCGGATGAATGGATAAAGAAGATGTGGCACATATATACACTGGATACTCAGCCATAAAAAGAAACGAAACTGAGCTATTTGTAATGAGGTGGATAGACCTAGAGTCTGTCATACAGAGTGAAGTAAGTCAGAAAGAGAAAGACAAATACCGTGTGCTAACACATATATATGGAATTAAAAAAAAATATCATGAAGAACCTAGGGGTAAAACGGGAATAAAGACACAGACCAACTTGAGAATGGACTTGAGGATATGGGGAGGGGGTAGGGTAACCTGTGACAAAGTGAAAGAGAGGCATGGACATATATACACTACCAAACGTAAGGTAGATAGATAGTGGGAAGCAGCCGCAGAGCATGGGGAGATCAGCTCGGTGCTTTGTGACCGCCTGGAGGGGTGGGATGGGGAGGGTGGGAGGGAGGGAGATGCATGAGGGAAGGGATGTGGGAACGGATGTATATGTATGACTGATGCACTTTGTTATAAAGCAGAAACTAATAAAATAAAATAAATAAAATAAAATTACACTGTCTTATTCTTAGAAAGAATTTCAGGAGTAATCCAATGAACATGTGACTAAGAGTCATGTACCCTTAAAGGGGTTGAGAACACGTTGTTCATGAGATATTTTAGTCCCTTCATTTTACAAATGAGAAAACTATGAGCCTGCTTAGCTAAGCAATTTACCAAAGATAGATGATTGCATATTAAATATTAAGAAGTATTAAAATCTCTGTTCTCAATCCAGTACTCTTTCCACCATTTGGAAAATTAATCATACAGTCTCAAACATCAAAATATTTTTTTTCCTGTATCCAAAAGAGAACAGAATGTCATGTTTTAGAATCCAGATGTCATATCAACTTAAAAAGCAACATAAAAAACAATTTTAAAATAAAACTTTGGATTAAGCAGATGATGACTGCTTGATTGGTAGTGGCTTATACTGGAATATAAAGTAAATCAATAAGCAGAAATACTGCAGTCATCTGTTTTTCTGAATGTCAATAAACAGCTGTTCTAAGAAGGATTGAGAAATAGCAAAAGGCTGGTCTTTCTCCAATCTGTGGTTGTCTTTATTGAACTCATTTTCTTTTTTCTTTGCCCTTTTAGGTGCCTCTTATCTCTGTTCTCTCCTTCTCCTACCAAAACTTCTTCTAGGAAACTTATACCAAACTTGTACTGAAATGTAAATGGCTTACAAGCTTTAAGGTGCTGCCTCTCCCAGGGAAGTGTGAGGAGTTAGATTTAAGAGGTTCAAAGAAAGGTAAAGTTATAGAATATATATCTAAATATGAAATTTTAAGCATCAATGAGGAAGAGAGTAGCAGTTTTAAATTGTAGGAGGACACACTTCCCAGTGATTTTAAAACCATTGTTAATCTCCACAAAGAAACAAAAACCAAACAAACAAATATGCAACAAATATAACAGCCAAACACAAAAACAAAAATAAAAAAACCCAAATTAACGGGACTTGACTATATTGAAACTGAGATTAATATGTGAAGTATTGATTTCTCTAATAAGTTGAGTCCCTCAGTCCATGAACATGGTATATCCCTTTATTTAGGTATCCTTTAATTTTTCTCAGTAGTGTTTCATAATTTTGCATATAGAAATCTCCATATCTCTCATTAGATTTATTTTTATGTGTTTCACTTTTTAGATATTACCATCAAGAGCATCGTTTTCTGAATATCCTATTTGTTGTTGGTCTGTACAAATACAATTGATTTTTAAAAATACTGACCTTGGATTCAGCAACCTTGTTAAATTATCTTATTCAAATGGCTTACCTGTAGAATTTGTTTCAAATACCATAATGATTAAAAGATCAATTCTCTAAAACAATGTAATAAATCTAAGATTTCATCCAAACAATAATGTTTTTAAAAATTCATACAGCAAAACTTGACAGGAAAAGAAGAATAAATATGTAAATCCACAATCATCGTGGGAGATTTTTTTTTTATTTTTTTTTTTTGCGGTATGCGTGCCTCTCACTGTTGTGGCCTCTCCCATTGTGGAGCATAGGTCCTGGACGCGCAGGCTCAGCGGCCATGGCTCACGGGCCCAGCCGCTCCGTGGCATCTGGGATCTACCCGGACCAGGGCACGAACCCGCATCCCCTGCATCGGCAGGCGGACTCTCAACCACTGCGCCACCAGGGAAGCCCTCTGTGGGAGATTTTAACACAACTCTCTCAGTAGTAGGTAGAACAACCAGCCAAAAGTCCATGGAAGATTTTTAATACAAATACCAAACTCAGTCAATTTGAAATATATAAAACGCTCTATGCAACAATGATGGAAATCACACTTTTAACAAGTATATATAGACTATATTACAAAATTAATTATATGGTTGTACATAAAGCAAGTCTCAACATATTTCAAAGACTGAAATACAATAAAATATGCTTTCTGACCATTGAGATGTTGAATTAGAAATCAGTAACCAAAATTATTTAAAAATAGATCCAAATGTTCAGGAATTAAACATTTTACTTAAATAATCCACAAAGGGGCTTCCCTGGTGGCGCAGTGGTTGAGAATCTGCCTGCTAATGCAGGGGACACGGGTTCGAGCCCTGGTCTGGGAGGATCCCACATGCCGTGGAGCAACTGGGCCCGTGAGCCACGGCTACTGAGCCTGCGCATCTGGAGCCTGTGCTCCAGCAACAAAAGAGGCCTCGATAGTGAGAGGCCCGCGCACCGTGATGAAGAGTGACCCCCCGCTTGCCACAACTAGAGAAAGCCCTCGCACAGAAGTGAAGAACCAACAGAGCCAAAAATAAATAAATAAACAAATGTGGGCTTAAAAAAAAATAATCCACAAAGTAGAAATCACAATTAGCATAAGAAAAGCAAAATTTTAGGTATACTCCCATGGTTTATTATATATGTGTGTACTCTAACACCATCACAGTTTCCCCCACAAGCATATGCACTAACAGAGTTTGTATCCTATTTATCTAGTTTCCTTTAGGGTCTGATAAGGCCAATTGAAGATGCTTACTAAATGCTAATTGGGTGTATTGGCAGAACTCTTGGTTTTAAGCAACATGATATAACTTAGATAACTTTAAGAAAAGAAATTTATTACAATGATATAGAGTAGCTCACAGAATGGTTTAGAGAGTCAGAGAACCGTGGGTCTAAACTATCAGCCAGGAGAAATGTCTAAACTTATTTCATGGTCTGATGGGGTGAAGATGAGATTGCCACTACTGCTGGATTACTTGATTACTCTGCAGATTATAATGCTGAGCTCACAAACACAGAACGTCAGACGCTGCTGGAAAGAGGATATTGCTTCCACTAGGGTTCTTTTGTGTGACCAGAATAGATTCTACAATTGCTGTTTTCCATTCACTCACTGGCAGCTTTTAATTGCAAATCTGGGGCATATGCATCCAACTGATAGAATTCCGTTTTTGTGCTAATGCCCTAGTTTCAGAGGAGGCTGAGAAAACAAGCACTTGAGATGTTTAGCTTCTATGGTGAAAGGTGGATTCGCCTCATAAAGAGGGAGATTCCTAAAACATAGGGAATGGACAAGGTTCATGCAATTTATCTATGACTTTCATGCAGACATGGGTCTTGCCAAGACACTTTGTATAGTTTATTTACTGATCTGTAGGTTCTCTGAGCATGATGTCATTAAAATAGAGGATAAATGTGATGCCAGATGGTCAAGGTCCCTATGAACTAAGCTGTGATATAGAATGAAAAAGTTGAGACAATACAGTGAAATTAATACTGCTGCCTTGTGATTTGCAAGCAAATTGTTCTGATGTTCTCAGCTTTTCAGAGTAAAGGAATAAAAGCATGTGCCTAATCAATAGCTATCGATTACTTAGAAAGCAAAGCAGGTTCCTTAGAACCTTGTTGATTTGTTCTAGTGAAGAGACCACATATAGAACAACGGTCTCAATTTGCTGTCTCTAGCTGATCAAATTTATAACAGTCTTCTGTTTTACTCCTGAATACTCTGACTTCTACACTAGACAAATTGAAATTTTAAAAGGGAATATGATAGAAATCACCAACCCTGAATTTGTAAAATCTTTAGTAGTGAAACTAATCACTGTGATTCTCTTAGGGATTTAATCATGCTTTTGACATATTATTATAATAAATAGAGGAAGCTCTTGGGGCTTTTAGTGGGCTCTTCCTAAAAAAATATTATTCCCTGAGACATGCAGCCAAGATGGTGATTCTGCTTGTGGCTGAGTGTACTACTTTAATGATATACTAAGAAACTAATGAAATATTTATGGACATTTGGGGCATCCTACTAGTCCTACTGGGAGGCAGACTTAAGTCAAACTGCCATTTATTATTTCATCTTCATGTCTCCACCCTGACTAGTGGAGAATAGTGGTATTGCAAGTACCAAGAATCAATACAGGGAAGGCTAAAGAGGTTGGGATGGGAAAAATTGACTTCCATTTTCTAGGTAACTCTTCTTGGTTAAGTCATTACATGTCTCCAATCATGGCAAAAAAAATGTTACTATATATTGTAAACTTGACTTCTCCTTAGAAAGATGGCAAGTGAGGGTTGGAGAGTCCTTTCTTTATTGGAATCTACCATTATATCCTCATCCCACTACAAAGAAGTCCAGTTCTTTTTCAGTCAATGCCCCATTCCAAAATGCCAATTAAACTCTCATAATAAAGAGTCATCAGAATTAAATGTTTAGAGTTATTCTATCTCAACCTGTGGATGCAAGAAGTAAGACTTTTACCATATTCACAGAAAGTTAATGATATTTGGCATTACCTTGAGCTGGGAATTTGACTGGAATATTACATTCTTATTACATTGGTGTATCCTGTTGTCTTTATTTTTAATTTATTTTATTAGTTTATGAAAAGAAATTTTATTGTTGTAAGAAAACAATATGCGATCTACTCTCAAATTTTTAAGTATATAATACAGCCTCTGGCAACTATCATTCTACTCTTTGTTTCTACGAGTTTGACTATTTTAGATATCTCATGTAAGTGGAATCATGCAGTACTTGTTCTTCTGTGACTGGCATATTTCACTTAGCATAACGTCTTCAGGTATATCTATGTTACTGCACATGGCAGATTTTCCTTCTTTTTTAAGGCTGGACAATATTCTATTGTATGTATATATCACATTTTAAAAATGTATTCATCCATCAATGGAAATTTAGGTTTTGTCCATATCTTGGCTATCATGAATAATGCTGCAGTGAGCATGGTAGTGCAGAAATATCTTCTAGATCTTGGTTTCAAATCTTTAGACTATATACACAGAAGTGGCATTGCTGGGTCATGTGATAATTCTATTTTTAAGGTTTTGAAGACTCTCCATACTCTTTTCCATAGCAACTGTACCATTTTACATTCTTACCAACAGTACACTGTAGTTCCAATTTCTCCACATCCTTACCAATACTTTATTTTTCTATTTTTATAATATCCATCCTAACAGGTTCGGGATGATATCTCATTGAGTGGTTTTTGTTTGTTTGTTTTTTGGGGGATTTTTTGGTCTGCACTGTGTGGCATGTGGGATCTTAGTTCCCTGACCAGGGATTGAACCTGCATCCTCAGCAGTGAAAGCACAGAGTCTTAACCACTGGACCACCAGGGAATTCCCTCATTGTGGTTTTGATTTACATTTTCCTGATGATTAGTGATGTCGAGCACCTTTTCATATATCTGTTGACCATTTATATTTCTTCTTTGGAAAAGTGTCTGTTCAAGCCCATTGACCATTTTTAAATTGGGTTATTTGGGGGTTTTTTTGCTATTAAGTCATAGGAGTTTCTTATAAATTTTGAATATGAACCCCTTATCTGATACAGGGTTTGCAAATATTTTCTTCTATTCCATAGGCTGCCTTTTCATTTTGTTGATTGTTTCCTTTGCTGTTCAGAGGGTTTTTAGTTTGATGTAGTTCTACTTGCCCATTTTTGCTTTGTTGCCTGTGCTTTTGGTGTCATATAGATAGGACATCGTTGCCAAAATTAGTGTCAAGGATCTTTTCCCCTATGTTTTCTTCTAGGAGTTTTACAGTTTCAGATCTTATGTTTAAGTCTTTAATCCATTTAGAGTTGATTTTTGTGTATGATACAAGAGTCCAGTTTCATTCTTTTGCATGTGGATATCCAATTTCACCAACACCATTTGTCAGTTCTGAGAAAGAGCAAAGTTGGAGGCATAAGAATTTCTGATTTCAAAAAATATATTACAAACCTACAGTACTCAAAACAGCATGGTACTGGCAAAAAGACAGACTAATGGAACAGAATAAAGAGACTAGAAATAAATATATGCATATACAGCCAACTGATCATTGACAAGGGAGCTAAGAATACAATTGGGAAACGATGCTCTCCCAGTGCCCTTAGAAGTAACCATGACACCCTACAGATTTGGAATACCCAGGGCCTTCATACTTTTCTAAAAGATAAATTTATTTATTTATTTTTGGCTCCATTGGTTCTTCATTGCTGTGCACGGGCTTTCTCTAGTTGTGGCAAGTGAGGGCTACTCTTCATTGCAGTGTGTGGGCTTCTCATTGCCGTGGCTTCTCTTGTTGCGGAGCACAGGCTCTAAGCTCATAGGCTTCAGTAGTTGTGGCACACGGGCTCAGTAGTTGTGGCTCGTGGGCTTAGTTGCTTCCCGGACCAGGGCTCGAACCCATGTCCCTTGCATTGTCAGGTGGATTCCTAACCACTGCACCACCAGGGAAGTCCCAGGACCTTCATACTTTTACATGTGAGTTACTACTTGATTTTCCCTAGTCAGGTCACTAGTAGGTTTTAAGTTGCAGGACACTCTAAGGATAATTTTTTCTCAATTTGTTTCTTATTGCCAATTAGAGATTTACTGTCTCCAGTGCCAACCAAGCTAGATAACTGATGGCAATTTCCCCTATATCCTCAATGAGCTGTTGTCTCTGATCTCTCCTGGTAGCAATTTTTATGTTAGAGCAATCGGTGACTTACTCTGGGTTAATTAAGTAGAAAATAAACTATTAAAAAGATATTGGACAGTTTATGGAATCTCTAAATAAAAGATCCAACAACCAGGATTGGTGTTTGGAAGTTTAAACTTATGTCTAGGAATCATGCTGTAGAATTGGTCCAGGGAACAACCTAGTGCAAGAGTCACTGGGCAGAGACACTTCAGCTAGAACTACAAATATCAATGATAGGGGATGCTAAATACAGTAATATGAATCACTGATACATTTGTTCTGGATACTGAAAACAGTGTGTGCTTTCCACTTTCAGAATATATTCTAAGCAGTCTTTTCTTCTTGTCAGTAGCTTCTAGACCAGTCTCCAGAATGGACATAACTGATTGTCAGAGCTAAGGTCATATGCTAGCCTATGGCTTTAAAGGATACTCAGAGATTAAGTAGGTGGCATTTTCAGTCTGTATAACGAGAGACAGATTCTTCCTCATAAGATGGGGATTTCCATAATTTATATATGGGTTCACACACTGGACAAAAACGAGGAGTAGAACTCTCCATTAGAGTTTATTCATGAATAAATACCACAGAAGTCATAATTTTCTTTACAATAATATTTTGGAAACAAGAATAAGGAAGTTTTATATATATACACACACACACACACATCCATATATGTATATATGGGTGTGTGTGTCTTTATAAATTCTGACTTTATATAAAGTAGGCCTCTGTTTTTTACTGTTACTGTTCTGAATGCAGAATGGGGATCCTTTTAGTTACAAAGAGGAAAATGAAAACTTTTTTCTGAACTAAACTACATGAAATGTGAACATGAAGATTAACATCATCTCTGAGGCAGGAATCTCAAAATTATACTCCTTCTCAATCAATGCTATTGTCAGTTCTTAGTTTTATTAATTATTAAAGGAAAATATATATCCAAGACATTACTGCAAATAAATATTTTAGAATATGTCTGGCTTTTCCTGTACAGTGAAAACATTTTTATAATATGAAATGTAAGAACAGATATTTTTCCAACATAAGTTCTCGTTGCATGTTCTCACATATTATAACCATATATAATTACTGTTAAGTGAAAAGCCTGAATTAGATGAGTAAATTGTTACAGCCAGTGGTAAGAAAATTATTATATTGTTTTTTTAGCACAGTATTTAAATTTGATATTTAAGAAACTTTTGAGGGACTTTTCATCTAGCTAATAAGTGAGTTAACTTAAAACAGAGGAACGTTGTGAAGAGTGGCACCATGGTGTTTTTAGAATCAGAGGGATATGACTTCAAATTATTCAATGATAATTTTTGAGATCCTACCACAGCCAGGTACATGGCTTTTACATTTTCTCTAGGAATTTCATTTTCATCATCTGAACAATAGATATAAAACATTTAACTAATGAAGTTTTTGAGAGCAGAACAAATCTTAAAGGCAAGACACAAAAAGGTGAAAACCTTTCCAAGTAACTTGACTATGTTCCAGAGCAAAACTCAATAATATTTATAGAAATACAAAAATATTCATCACTACTACAAGGCAAAATTAATAAGTATGGCATCCAACCAAAGATTACCAGGCATACAAAGGGACAGGAAAAGATGAACTATAGTAAGAATAATCACTTGAAAGTGACCCCAAACTGGCACAGATGTTAGAATGAGAAGATAAGGAAGTCAAAATAGCTTTTATAATTGTACCACACATGTTAAAAAAAGTTATGTCGAAATATAGAAGATATATAAAAGAACCAAATTTAACTTCTAGAGATGAAAGCTACAGTTATTGAGATTAAAACAAAGCAACAAACAAATCATTTGATAGGTTTTGTGTGTTTGAAACTTTGTTGTTTGAAAATTTGTTTCATTTGTTCTACCAGTCAGACCTGGTAGAAGAAACAGTGTTTCTGGGTAAGAGATGATGAAAATACCAGTCCTCCGGTTAGTTCACTGTCACTGTCAGAGAGCTTAAAAGAGAACTCAGTGTGGTCGAACAGTAGCCCAGAGAATAAGTTGGAGGGGGTTATTGCTGGAAGTGACAAAAGTATGACATGGCTTCCACTTTGGTGGGGTTCTTCCGTTGTAAAAGAGGCAAGAATGAGGATGAACCCTAAACTCTTCCCATGCTGAAGCCACAGAGTGAACCCATTCCATGTTATTAGAGGCCACTGATATCAGAGGCAGAAGACCAGGATCATAACTGCTAATGGGCAGCTAATTGTGCTTGTAGTCAGAGGAGGGTCTCCCTCTTTTCCCCTTTTTCTTTTTAATTCTAAACTCAGGGTTATAATTAAACAAAACAGGAATTTAGAGAAGAGCATGTGGGAAGCTTTTTGGCTATTTGGAGTTGTTGCTTTGAACAAATATCCCCCCAATAAAAATAATAACATAATAATAGTGGTACATGAAATGTCCATATAGTTACTTACACGAATTCTTTAAAATTGGATGTAATTTTTGCTCTAGACTGCAAAAGCATTAAATTTCCCTTGTAGCAGTTACTGAAAAAAAATTAAACATTTCAATTTTTTTACTTCATCAAGATTGAATTTCTCAATCAAACCACATATGATTAACCTGGTTTTCCAATGTATCTTTTATAACAGACACATAATCTGATAATAAACATGGCATTGTTTTCTAAATTATTTTTAATGACATACATGATAGAACATGAGAGGATCTTGGCCCATTTAGCAACCCCCATACTTTTATTTTAATGGAACATATAGTTTAGGTAGAAAATATAGTCTAGTGGATTTAAAAAGAATTATCTTTGGAAATGAAAAATAATGGAACTGAAAGATTATGTATAAATTAGAGACTATAAGGATTTGGTTTATTTGAAATACAGAGTCCTTAAATTGTGCTTCTGGTTAATAAACTGGCTTTAGACATTGGACAAAGGTCTGTAATTTCTTCTACTACAGTCTGGTATTTCAAGAGCTACCAAGAAAACACTGTTGAATGGCTTTAGGTCTCAGAAGTTAAGACATAAGAGAAGTCAGATATCACCACTATGGTGGTAAATTCCCTCTATGCAAAACAATTTAAAAAAACTGCACTTCTCTCATTAGAATACCACAGTGCAGAACTTCCGTTGTGGCACAGTGGTTACGAATCCGCATGCCAAGGCAGGGGACATGGGTTCGAGCCCTGGTCCAGGAAGATCCCACATGCCCAGAGCAACTAAGCCCGTGTGCCATAACTACTGAGACTGCATGGCACAACTACTGAAGCCCACGTGCCTAGAGCCCGTGCTCCTCAGCAAGCGAAGACACCACAGTGAGAAACCCACACACCGCAATGAAGAGTAACCCCCACTCGCCGCAACTAGAGAAAGCCCACGTGCAGCAATGAAGATCCAACGCAGCCAAAAATAAATAAAAATTAATTAATTAAAGAAGAAAAATGAATACCACAGTGCAATGTCATCATCTCCTCAAGAAAAAGTGCCATATAATTCTGTTCTCTGTCTTCAGTGTTATGCAGTAAGACAACATTTGTTTTCTCCAAGTCCCCCCTCCCTTTTTTTGGTCATTTCCCCCTCCTAGAAGAGAGCCTTAGCTTAGATGAGAAAAGAAAGTTTCTATTATCATAACACCAAATAAAGTCTATCAACATTTGAAAGAGAAATTTTGATTGTAGATGTTTAACTGAAAGATTAAAACATATTTCCGTAGGACCTTCAAGGTACCTGACCTCTCCCACAGCCTATCTTGCTGAGAAGATGAAAGGAGCCTATTGACTGCTGATCAAGTCTTTCAGAGTAAGAAGAAAGCTAAAAAAAACCAAGGTCATGGTGAAGAGGAGAAAAGTTAGGGAGAACCTACAGAGATGCAGCTTTAAGCTGAAACCTGTATAGACTTTAAATGGAGAAGAGGAAAACACTATCCATGCTCTCCACTGTTCTCTATGTGTTTTGTATTGTAAAGTAGGCTTTTCTTCTAGTAACAGACCCACTTTCATGCTCTTCCAGATATTCAAGTCGACATAAATGAGGATTTATATACTTGTGGTCTTGTCTGAGATTACTGTACTGTGACATAACATACGGCTGTGCCTCCATCTAAGACTACCATAGAAATTAGCCAAGAAATACTCCACCGTTTATCTAAACTACCAGATTGTTGCTGAGGAAGGGGAGTGCTCACAGCTTTTGTAAACTGATGTAATGAATACTCTTTCAGCAGGGGAGTAACTTGAGAAAAGTAGTAATCTTGGCCTGGAAGCACTGGCCGAGTGTCAAGTTTGAGAATGCATGGTTTAACATGAATGCCTAGGTTAATACTTTCTAGTGAGTTTATTAGTTTCCCATAGGAAAATTTCACAAGCTGTTATCAGGCTATGAAGAGAGGGAAGAAGTCTGGGGAAGGTCATTTGTGTATCTGCATCATCCAAAATGGATGATAGAATGGAAATTAGATTGTTTATGAAGACGGAGGAAAAGTCCCTGAATGATATGGGAATATTGATGGGGGCAATGCAGTTGATACAGTATTTGGCTCCAGCTACATTTGAAACAGGGCTTGAAACTAGTGAGAAGACAGCCAGTAAGTACGTGAGAAGAAGATTGCATTATTTAGGAATTCATGATTCTCTGCCATTCTCAAATAATTCATTGAATAATTAATTGAGAGGATGGGTAAGGGAAATTGATTAAATAAGCTTTAGAGGAACTGATATAAATTATTTAGTGGACAGTGTATATTATGATTGATTTAAGAGATTTTCAAGGGTAATTTTGACTTTAGTCCCTTAAACAATATTTTCCACTGATTTTAGCACCTAATCAAATATCGGAGTAATATTTGACTCCAATTTGTGGACAGATTTGAATATACAAAATCTTAAGTAACCTAAGAATGGAAGGCAAGTTTAAAGAGAAGTTATAAGGTATGAATACAAATTTTTCCTCTCAATAAGCAGTGCAAAAAGAGAACTACAGCTGTAGGACCCTAGAGTTTGTAGAGCTTTTCAGTGTGATTGAGCATCAGAGATCAATGTTTTATGGTACCATAGTAGGAAATCCTATATTATGATATCATAGTACCGAAGTTAGTAATCTTATTCAATTGTGATGGTATTTTAAAAGACTAAGAAAATTAGGTTGTGTGTGTGTTTGTACTAAAGGAAGTTGAAGAAGAAACTATTAATCATTAATTTACTATATCCCAAATTCAGAATTCAGAAGTTGGCATGGTATAGATTCAGGAATTTTTTTGTCTGTGTTAGATTTAAGGAAGGAGTGAATATTATTTGATACCCATAAGAAGACTAAACCTAAAGATAATATAAATACTTTTTTCTAGGGAGATTTTTTTTCCTTTGAAAAAATGCTTCAGGGCAACACTAGAGTCTAAACTCTGGGGACAGTGGCTATTGGTGAGAGTATTTGGAAGTGTAGGTATAGTTAAATAATAAACTTGATTCTTGGAGTTAAGGACTCTGAAAAAGCAAGAAAAGTTACTTCTCTAAGGGCAAGATCACCTTAAGGAAGTTAATTTGAAAATGTCATTTAACAGGTGTGAGTTTTGACACACTTCAGTGAATATGTGCACCATGTTGTTTATTGACAAGGGGAAAAAGAATTACTTATCTCATTAACAAGACCACTTCTTACCAATCTGAAAGAACTAAAGATATTTGGAGAGTTCAGATGGTATTATAATTGATTCATCCAAGATTACTCCTAGAGTGAAATAAGTGGATTGGCATTCAGCATCTATTTGATCTATAGTCATTTCCCTTTATTCGAGGTTTCATTTTCTGCTGTTTCAGTTACCCACGGTCAATCGAAGTCCAAAAGTATTAAATAGAAACTCCCAGAAATAAACAATTCATAAATTTCTGAGTAGTGTGATGAAATCTTGTATCATCCATCCACCCACCGGGGTATGGACCATCCCTTTGTCTGTCCTATCTCACCCCTTAGTCACTTAGTAGCCCTCTTCCTTATAGAACTGACTGTCTCAGTATCACAGTGCTTGTGTCCAAGTCACCCTTATCTTACTTAATAATGGCCCCAAAGCAAAAGAGGAGTGATGCTGGCAATTTGGATATGCCAAAGAGAAGCTGTAAAGTACTTTCTTTAGGTGAAAAGGTGAAAGTTCTTGGTTTAATAAGGAAAGAAAAAATCATTTGCTGAGGTTGCTAAGATCTATGGTAAGAATGAATCTTCTGTATGTGAAATTGTGAAGAAGGAAAAATAAATTCATGCTAGTTTTGCGGTCACACCTCAAATGGCAAAAGTTATGGCCACAGTGCATGATAAGTGCTTAGTTAAGATGGAAAAGGCATTAAGTTTGTACAATAAGATATTTTGAGAGAGGAAGGGACCACATCCACATAACTTTTATTATAACATATTGCTATAATTTTTACATTTTATTATTAGTTATTGTTAACCTCTTACTGTGCCTATCTTATAAATTTTATCATAGGTATGTAAGTATAGGAAAAAACACAGTATATATAGGATTCGGTGCTATCTGCTGTTTCATGCAACCACTGGGGTCTTGGAATGTATACCCTGAGGATAAGGGGGCTACTGCATTTTCTAGTATACCTTCCTAAGGCAGAGGATAGAAGTTAAGAAAAAAAAAATCCCAAACCCTCTTTCAGCTTGGGATCTTTATATAAAAGAAATTCCACAAACTCAGTGCATTTATGTGAGACTTGGAATTTGAAAATAAGGAAAGGCAGTTATCCTGGTGCTTTAGCTTTTGTGGCCAGCAAGCATCGCTGTGGAGACATAAGTATTCATCTGTAGCATCATTTCTGTGTACTTAACTCCCTAGGTAGTAAGCACAATAGCTGTTTTTCTTTGTGAGTTTAGATGGAAAATCTATAGACTCTATGTACATTTAATGAAAATTATGAAGCAGCAACAATTGTTACAATCACACGGGTCAAGAAATGGAACATTGGCAACAACCAAGAATCCCCTCCATGCCTTGCATCATCACAAAACCCTCCCATAGCACAAACAATAACCACTTACCTAACTTTTATGTTAACCCATTCATTGTTTTTCTTTGTAGATTTATTACTTATGTGCACATTCCTGTAATACTGTTGATAGATATTTGTGTTGTTTTCTATTTATGGCTGTCATGAACAATGCTGAACAAGATACATGTTTATATATGTATCCTAGTACACAGGAGAACACATTTCTCTAGGGAGTGAACTACTGAGTTATAGGGAAGTTTCAGGCATGAGATGCTGAGTCACAGAGAATATATGTCCTTAAACCACAACATAATGACAAGTGGTCAAATCAACTTACACTTCCAACAGTGGTGGTGACTGATATTTAAATTCCTTGACATTAGTTTTCATCATTTATTTTAATATTTCCTATCTAATCTGTGTGTAGTGGTACCTCATTATGGTGTGAATTTTAGTTTTCATGATTACTAGTGAAAATATAAATATTTTACAATTTTAAATATAGTTATTGGATTTTGGGATTTGCTGTTTATTGAAGGATCTATTGAATTTTTGGCCTATTTTTCTATTGGGTTATTTGCCTTTTTATTCTTGCTTTTAAGAGTTTACTTCATTTTTTAATTGAAGTATAGTTGATTTACAATATTATATTACTTTCAGGTGTAGAACATAGTGATTCAATATTTTTATAGATTATACTCCATTTAAAGTTATTATAAAATATTGGCCATATTTCCTGAACTGTAAACATATCTTTGTAGCTGATTTATTTTACACATTTTATACCTCTTTATCCCCTACCCCTATCTTGCCCCTTCCTCCTTCTCTTTCCCCACTGGTAACCACAAGTCTGTTCTCTATAACTGTGAGTCTATTTCAGTTTTGTTATATTCATTCATTTTATATTTTAGATTCCACATATAAATGATAACATACAGTATTTGTCTTTATCTGTCTGACTTATTTCACTAATAATAATACCCTCCATGTCCATCCATGTTGTTGCAAATGGCAGGATTTCTTTCTTTTTCATGGCTGAGTAATATTTCTCTGTGTGTGTGTGTGTGTGTGTGTGTTTGTGTGTGTGTGTATCATACCACATGTTATTTATTCATTTGGCTGTTAGCAGGCACTTAGGTTTCTTCCATATCGTGGCTATTGTAAATAATGTACATAATGCTGCTGTGAACATTGGGTGCATTCATCTTTTTGGATTAGTATTTTCATTTTCTTTGGATATATACCCAGGAGTGGAATTGCTGGATCTTATGGTAGTTCTAATTTTAGTTTTTGAGAAACCTTCATACTGTTTTCCATAGTGGCTGCACCAATTCATATTCCTACCAACAGTGTACTAGGGTTCCCTTTTCTCCACATCCTTGCCAACATTTGTTATTTGTAGTCTTTTTGATGATAGCCATTCTGACAGGTATGAAGTGATATCTCATTGTGGTTTTGATTTGCATTTCTTTGTTGATTAGTGATGTGCATCTTTTCATGTGCCTATTGGCCACCTGTATGTATTCTTTGGAAACATATCTATTCAGGTCTTCTGCCCATTTTTAATTGTTTTTTTAATATTGAGTTTTATGAGATGTTCATATATTTTAGATATTAACCCCTTATAGGTCATATCATTTGCAAATATTTTCTGCCATTTAGTAGGTTGTCTTTTCATTTTGTCAGTGGTTTCCTTTTCAGTGCAAAAGCTTTTAAGTTTATTTAGGTCCCATTTGTCTATTTTTGCTTTTGTTTCCTTTGTCTTAGGAGACAGATCCAAAATAATATTGCTATTATTTATGTCAGAGTGTTTTGCCTATGTTTTCTTCAAGGAGTTTTATGGTTTCTGATCTTGTATTTAGGTCTTTAATCCATTTTGAATTTATTTTTGTATATGATGTGAGAAAGTGTTCTAATTTAATTGTTTCACAAGTAGCTGTCCAGTTTTCCCAGCACCACTTATTGAAGAGACCTTTTTCCTATTGAACATTCTTGCCTCCTTTGTCTTAGATTAATTGACCATAAGTGTATATAGGTTTATTTCTGGTCCCTCTATTCTGTTCTATATGTCTGTTTTGGTGTCAGTACCATACTGTTTTGTTTACTGTAGGTCTGTACTATAGTCTGAAGTCAGGGCGTGAGATACCTCCAGCTTTATTCTTTTTAAGTTCTTTTCATATTTTGAATAGTAGTCTCTCTATTGGTTTTATATGTTGCAATGATCTTTTCAAACTCTGTGGCATGACCTCTCTTTTAACTATCTTTGTGTTTTCTTTTGTTGGAAAATATTTCTTAATTTAATGTGGGTAAATACATCAATCTTTTCCTTTAAAGCTTATACTTTTTTCCATCTTTCTACTTTGTGGCTTAAAGATAGCCTCCTATATTATCTTTTAAAATATATTTGGTACCATTTCACATATAGGTCATTAATCCATATGGAAATAATTTTGTTTACAATATGATACAATTTCAATTATTTTTTCTTTATGGATACCCTAGTGCTCAGCATTTTTTAATCGAAAAGTTTGTTATGTCTTTGTTGAGGTGCTGTGATACCTCTGTTATACAGAGGTGCCATATATATGTGTGTGTGTGTGTGTACATATATATATACATATGATTTTTTTTATAATATATGTTTTGGTTTGTTTTTCTGTGTCTCTATTAAGTCTTCTTTTGGTTCATTTGTTTTTCTCTATATCAAAACTGCACCCTCTTTGTTACTATAGCTTTATAAGAACACTAAATATTCAGTAGAACAAGTTTTCCCACATTTATATTATTCTTCAAGTGTGTGGTGGGCTTTTGTAATCTGTATAAATTTTTAAAGAAGTTTTTCAGGTCCAAAACAAAATCTTTGGCATTTTCACTTAGATTTTTCTTACTCTATAACTTAATCTTTAGAGACTTAACATCTTTTCACTATTAAGATATCCAACTTATAAACACAAAATATATCTCTATTCATTTCTGATTTCTTCAAGGTGTTTTTATTATAATGTTGTCTGTAAAGGCTTTGTATATCTTATTGGATTTATTGCTACTTCAGCTTTTTGTTGTTATCTAAAAGGATTTCTTTCTTTTTACTATCACTTTCTGTTTGATGCTATTATATAAAAACACAATTTATTTTTATTGATTTTTATCTAGAAATCTTAAGAAACTCTCTTACAAATCCTAGCAATCTCCTTTACATTATTTTGTATTTTCTCTGTACACAACCATATCATATATAAATAGAACAAGTTGTGTGTTTTCTTTTCTAATCCTTAGACATTTTAGTTCTTTTTCTTGACTTTCTCCACTGGCTAAACTCTCAAGTACAATACTGAATAGAGTGGTGACAGGGGGCATCCTTGTCTTCTTCCTGATCTTTAAATCTTTCATCATCTCACCTGTATCTATAATGTTACTCTATGGTAGATAGCTAATTTTCATCTAAGAAAGTTTTTTCTACTTTGATAAGATTAGCTGCAGGTTTTTGTAAAATCATACATGACTGCTGAAATTATAAGAAACTTTGGATTTAATTTTTTGCATGTTTAATTTTATTAATTTTGTTGTGTAAAATAATTTTGGTTGTCTGTCATGAAATTAGCTTTTTATGTTGGACTCAGTTTGCTTATATTATATTTATTATCTGTTTTCCTGGGTAAGGTCCCCTCTAATTGTGCTTTCTTATACTGCCCTTTTCCTGTCTTGAAATGAAGAAAATATTAAAAAGTAGTTGAATAGTGTTCCCTCTTTCTAGTCTCGAAGAGTTTGTGTACTACTCGAATTCTTCCTTTCTTTAGAACACACTAGTGAAAAATCTTGGATTTCAGCTTTCTTCATGGTGAGAGTAGTGAGTTCTGATTCAATGTCTGTAATGTATAAACGTATGTATAAATTTCTATTTCTGTTTGAATCTATTTTGATGTTATATTTTTCTAGGGGACTGTGACTTTTATAAAATTTAAAATTTATTTGAAAACACTTTGTTCATTTTTTCCTTTGTAAAGTCTGTAACATGTATGTGATATATGACCCTTTCTGATATTGGTTTCTTGTGCTTTCTATCTTTTTTTATTCTTTTTTGGTCTTGAGAACACTCTCAAGTAGATAGCCACTTTTATTAGTATTTTCAAAGAGCCAAATATTAGCTTTTGAATTTGTATTGTTTATTTTCTATGTCATTAATTTCTGCTCTTGCATTTATTATTTACTTCTTCCACTTTCTTTGGGTATGTCTCTTGAAGATAGCACATAGTTACATGTAATTTTATACAATCTGACACTTATTTTCTTTTCATTTGGAGCAGCCAATCCATTTGCATTAAATGTAGTTACTAATTTGGTTTAAATTTTCCTTTTTTTCCTACTTGTCTAAATTCTTTCATATTTTTCTTTTTCTTCTGGAATCATGAAATATTTATAGCAGTCTACTTTTACTCTATTAAGTTTGAAACTGTAAGCTCTATTTTATTATTTAATGACAATTTCTGTCAGAATTTACTAAATATTTAGAGCTGAAAAAAAAAAAAAAACCCTTGCTGGGAACCTGTAAATCAATACTTGTAATCTGTGTCACACACACACACACATATTTGAAAGGAAACTTATTAGAAATTAATTAGCTAAGTTTGCAACATAAGAATTAAATAGATTGTGCCATAGAAGAAGAGATAATTAATAAAACAAGTAGGACAAACAGAAAACAAACTATAGAGGGTATCAATAATCACCAAATTGTAGAAGGACTCACACTTCACACTATTTAAAAAAATAGTGGTAGGACAGTAAAATGGCATCACTCAATTGAAAACCATCTAAGCAGTTCCTCCAACAATTAAACATGAAATTACCATATGACCCAGCAATTCTACTCCTAGATGTTTACCCAAGAGAAATGAAAACCTATGTTCACACCAATTGAAGAAGAATGTTTATAGCAACATTTTTCATAGTAGCAAACAAGTGGAAACAGCCAAAATGTCCATCAGCTGATAAATGGATGAACAGAATTGGTATGTCCATACAATGAAATATTACTTGGTTATAAAAAGGAATGAAATACTGATGCATGTTATCACCTAGATGAACCTTCAAAATATTATGCTAAGTAAAAAAGTCAGTCACAAAAGACTTTATATTGTATGATTCTCTTTTTATGAAATGTCCAGAATAGTGAAATCTACACAGACAGAAGATAGATTAGTGGTTGCTTAGAGCTTGTGGGAAGTAGGGTGGGAATATAGGGAGGTGATGCCTAAAGAATATTAGATTTGTTTTTTGAAGTGATAAAAATGTTCAAAATTGACTGTAATGATGGTTGCACTTATATGAGAATATACTCAAAATCACTGAAATATATAAATAGGTGAATTCGATGGTATGTGAATTATATGTGAGTAAAAAATGGGATCTAAATAGACAATAGAGAGGATCAGTAAACTTCAATTTTGTTTCTTTGAAAATATAAAGAATGGTATTTTTTTATGTTCATAGAAGAGGAAGGCACAAACAAAACTATGAAAGAAAAGGGGTTTTATTTACATATATTTGGAGTTTTACTAATTATAGGAATAAAGTAAAGACTATTATGCCATTAATATGAAAATTTATAAAAAACTGAATTAAAAAATAAAATTAGCACAATTGTCTTAAGAGGAAATAGAAAAACATAGTATACTAACAACTTTTACATGAATAGGATAGTCTGGTCAAATGTCTACAAATCAGCAAACAAAAACACCAGGACCAGACATTTTAAAAGTGACTTTGCAAATCCTTCAGGGATCAAATTATCCTTTATCTTATATAAAATTTTTCAGAGAGTGAAACAAGAGGGTATACTCACTTTTTCAATATACAATAGCCAAACCAAAACAAATAAATAAATAAAATAGACAACACATCCATTTATAGAAATCAATAAAACTATTCCAAATAAAATATTAACACAAGATTAATTTATATGTACAGAAGCAAAAGCCAGTGGAAAATATATTTGAAAACAAAAAAAAAGAGCTGGAAAATGTCTGCATACAAAATACAAGAAAATCTGTAATCTCTGAGCTTGCTGGATGACTGACGTACAAAAACCAAAAAGAATTTAAAATATTAGCAACAACCAGTAAGAAAATGTACTACTATTAGTAAATACTATTCCATTAATACTTTTACTATTAAGTAAAAATATTATTCACAATAAAACAATAAATATCAGGTATTTGAGAATAAATATAATGTGAGTCAAATATTCATAGAGAAAATGAAGCTTTCTTAAAGGATGTAAAAAATTAAATGGAACACTTTGTAATATTCTTTGAAAACATGAATCAATATCTTATAATTGACCATGCCACTAACTTGTGTATGCATTGCTATTACAATGAAAATTGCAATAGATATTTTCATAAGCCATGACAAGCTAAATCTAAAGTTTATATGGGAGAGAAGTGTATTAGGCAGAGTTCTCCAGAGAAACAGAAGCAGAGCCAATAGGACATGTGTATGTGCAAAAAATCTGCAGGGCAGGGAAACAGGCTGGAGACCCAGGGAAGAGCTGATATTGCAGTGTGAGTCCAAAGGCAGTCTGCTGGCAGAATTCCCTCTTTTTGAGGGGCCGTCAGCCTTTTTTCTATTAAGACTTTCAACTGATTGGGTTAAATGTTAATCTCATCTAAAAAAATTCTTCACACAAATATCATGAATAATATTTGTCCAAATGTCTGGTTACCGTGTCTTAGCCAAGGTGACCATTAGGTATAAGTAGGGAGTTGAAAGTAGCCAAAAATTTTTGAAGATATGAAAACATTAAGAAACATGAAGAAAGGGCAACCTATGCTACCTGATATAAACACTTAAAGTCATATTAATTAAAACAGTGTGGTACTGGCACGGCAAAGGTATAGACAAACAAAATTGAACAGAATATAGGGCCCAGGAACATAGATAGATTAAAAGAAAGACTAATGTGGTAACATTACAGATTTGTGGAGAAAGGATGAACCTTTTAATAAATGGTGTTGAGATTATTGGAAATTCATATGGACAAAGGGTTAGACCCCTATCTTAAAGAAATGAGAAAATAAATTCCAGTTCAAATCAAAAATTAAATATGAAAGAAAAAACATTAATACTTTAAAGCAAAATATGGATATAGCTTTATGAAATCAGGTTAGGGAAAGGTTTCTTAAAGACAACATTTAAACAATCAGAAAGTACGAAGAAAAGCAGAACAGATTGTTTGACATTAATATTGAAACATTTCCACAGCAGTATAGACAAATGGACAAATAAAAACACAAAAGAATAAATCTGGGTGGCATGAAAATTATAATAGAAAGTTCAGCCTCTCTATCATTAAGGAAATTCTTATTTATCTACATTAGAAGCTGTGTGCATTGGAATCTTAATGTAGTGCTGTTTATAATAAGGTTGCTGTTACCTAAATTCCCTTCTTAAAGGTAATTGATAAATAAATTATGGTTTGTTCTCAAAAGTAATATTATACAATAGGTAAATTGAATGAAATGTTTTTGTGTGTATTAACATGGGTGGATCATAATAACATAATGTGGATTTAAAAAATAAATTGCAGTTACAAAAAGTGTATGTAGGTTTACAAATATATGAACTGAAGGAAGGGATGGGTGTGTGTGTGTGTTTGTGTATGTATGTGAGAGAGTGTGAGACAGTGTGTGCATGAGTTTTTGTGTGTGTTAAATAAGAATACATATGTAGTCAGATATGGCAACATGAACATAGAAGATTTACATACCTTTTGGATAGAGATCTCTCTAATGATTGGGGATGATCTGAAGCGAAATGCAGGAATCAGATCTTTGGAAATACGGTCAGGTTCCACGTGAAGTTTTGAAAAATTTACCACTTTAAATAAACATTTTCTTCTCTGAGTCTGTTAAGATTTATTGCAAGTTCGATCTAATGAGCTGTATAGTAGAATGAACTTTTCAAAGTATGCTTGGTGAGGGATAGATTTCAGATCATTGATTGTTCCCCTAAAGACTAAGGCTATTTGGTGAGGAGGCTCCAAAACAAGGATTTTGTCGATATATAAATCTGTTTTCTTGAAGAGCTAATTATTTGTAGTTATGGCAGTATAATTTACTGAAGCTTTAATTTGTGTTTATTTTCCCCAATAACTCTATTACCACCACTTCAAGATGTTAGTTAACATTTGCTGTTAATTACTTCAGGGGAGATTTGTGTTAGGGTGAAAAGCTGGTGTTTCCTGGAATTGACGGATTTTCCTTTGTTCTTTGAAAAGCACAAATACTTTGAAAGAATAACGTTAGGTGAGAGAGAGAGAGGAAACAGAGGAGAGCCATTGAGACTCCAAAGGAAGAGGGATAGATGTCCCTGAGGCTGGAGAGAGGGACATATCTTCATGTAGCAGAAAACTTAAACATTCACTATGACAATGTGAAAATAGGGCATGTCTCCAGAGATAGAGAAAGATTTCAGAAACAGTGGTTATGCACTTCATGCAAGTAATATGGGTTCAGGCACCAACTTTCCTGTTATTCCAGTTTATCAGTGAAGCAGTAGAGTCAGCAGATTTAAAGCCACCATGAAAGTTCAACAAGATATATCTTTTGTTTAAGGCCCAAATACAGAGCCTCTACCACACTTTCTAGGGTTATTTTAAGCCTCTAGAATGTTCATGTGACCTAACGAAAGAAATGGATTCTTGAATGATGACAAATGGTAGAGTTTCTTCTTCGCCTGATGGGATGAGGGCTTACATTATTATTAAATTTGAAATAAAAGAAGTAAATAAATGAGCCTCTTCTTGACCAATCAGTTGAAATTCACTTTAATGAGAATACCTATATGGTGTTGTAGAATAACAAAATCTCATGCAAGAAGGGAGCCTAGAGATCACTCCATCCAGCCTACCATTTTGTAAATAAGGAACCTGAAATTGATCAAATGTGGACAACTTGCCCGAACTTAATATTCTGGTAATTAATCAAGCTGCGATTCAAACTCAGGTCTTTTGATTCCAGGTCTAGTTTATTTTTCCCATTATATTAGGCTTTGTTTAAATAAATATAATTTTAAAAGTACATGATACCTTTACTCACTGTGGGACAGTATTCCAACATGAAGGTTTTATTTCTATTTGCCTTTCCTTGAACCTAGGACAGTTGAGGATGACAAACACACACACACACACAGACACACACACACCACTCAGTAAATATTCATTGCTTGGACTATCAATCCATTGGTATTTTAACATTTCCTTCAGAGATATGATGCATCCTAAGAAGGTATATTTTCAAATAGCATATTTCAGATGAATTATCTAAATATGTGGGGGTTAGTTCCTAAAAATCTATTTCTCAGTTAATTGCTAGTTAATGTTTTTCTATTTTTACCACCTTAATCTGCTATCCTTTACCTGGACTCTTAAAAAGGGCCTTCCAAAGTTTCTTCTTGAATCCTTGTTTACTTGTCTATAGGAAACTCCCCATAGATAATCTTTTTTTTTTTTGTGGTACGCGGGCCTCTCACTGCTGTGGCCTCTCCTGTTGCGGAGCACAGTCTCTGGATGCACAGGCTCAGTGGCCATGGCTCGCGGGCCCAGCCGCTCCGCGGCATGTGGGATCTTCCCGGACAGGGGGACGAATCCGTGTCCCCTGCATCGGCAGGCGGACTCTCAACCACTGCGCCACCAGGGAAGCCCCCCCCCAATAGATAATCTTAAAAAAATAAATTAGATCATTTTTCTCCCATGTTTAAGCCTCCAAACCCAACTCTGCATTGCACTATCCTATTGTAATTGAATAAAATCAATATTTCTCACCATTGACTAAAAAGCTTACATGATATGGCATCTCCCAAATACTCCTTTGTTTGGTCTGCTATGACAAAAATACCATAGACTGTCTTTTTCTGTCTTATATCACTTATATATGGAATCTAAAAAAGCCAAAGTCATAAAAGCAAAGAGTAGAATGGTGGTCCAGGGGCTGGGAGTGGGGAAATTGGAAAAATGTTGGTCAAATGATATAAACTTGCAACTGGTATTGATAGATAAATAAGCCCTGGAGATTTAATGCACAGCATAGTGATTACAGTCAACAATACTGTACTATAAACTTCAAAGTTGCTAAGAGACTAGATCATAATTATTCTCACCACAAAAAATGAAATGATAATTGCATGACATGATAGAGGTGTTAGCTAATGCTACTGGTGGTAATCATACTGCAATATACAAATGTATCAAACCAACAAGTGTACACCTTGCACTTACATAATGTTATATTTCAACTATATCTCAATAAAAAATACTATAGGCTGGGTGGCTTAAACACAAATATTTGTTTCTTATAATTCTGAAGTAGTATTTCCCCCGAATACTACTTCACTATTGAGTTGTAAGATCATCTTACATATCCTGGATGCCAGTCTATGTTATGTATATATCTATATCTATATCTATATCTCATGAATATTTTCTCCAATCTTTGGCTTTCCCTTTCATTTTCTAAGGTTGTCTTTAAAAGTGCAGAAATTTACAATTTTGATGTAGTTATAATTTTTTCTTTTATAATTATCAAAATGCTATTTTTAAAATTCTGCAGTAACATGGTTTTAATTATAAATTGAAAAGCAGATAGTATGGGTATGTGATTTTGTATCTCACGCAGAATTTGGCAGTCTGGTAGCTTGTGAATGTTTTCTATTTGTACTATTATTGCATGTATGAATTTATTTACGATAAATATACTTATGTGATACATAGAGAATATTTAAATTGTCAGGATTTGCTATTTCCCCATAACTTTCTCCTCTCGATACTCCGAGGACTTGAAATGTTTCCTTTCTTAGTTGGTACAAGGCCTTTGTTGAGGTGGGGGGTGGACGGGAGAGAGATATAAAGAATGTAAAGAATACAAATAATAGCCCAGGCTCTTCTCTATGAGGAAGAATGAAAGAGGGCAGAGGGGTAAGAAGGATAGGGAACAATAAAGGAAGGGTGAGGACAGGAGAGAAGAGGTAAAAGGAAAGAGCAGTCACTATCAGGAATGGGATTTAGGAAAGGGAGTGTGTAAAAAATCGTTCGGAATCCTAGCTGTGTGCTGCCTCCATCTTTAAAACAAATCAACATGATCTTCAGTGCTTTCTGCAGGTTGGTTTCTGTTTGTGTGCATTATCATACCTAGGCTGTGATATATTTGACATCCTAAATTATCATGGAGTTTATTTCCCACTCTTTGACATCTATGTATCTTTCTGACACAACTTGAGTACTTCCTACTTTTTCTCATGTCCAATCACCATAAACTCATCAATACAAGGGACTATCATAATGCTTTTGTGATATCTAGATGACTAATCTCCCTATGGACTATAATATTATAGACATCGGGAGACTTGGCATAGCACTCAAGTAAGACAGAGTTTGAGTGTACTTCTGTCTCTCTCAGATAGAAGTGAACTGCTCCATTATCTTTGCTGTTTGATGTGGAGAAAACTATTCGCCAGATCAATAGCTGTATATCAGGAGTTAGAGATGTTTTGATTTGTTCCAGGAAAAAAAGGCCCATAAAATCCAGCAGCTTTGATTAGAATTAGTACCTCATTATCTTATGATAATCAACAATCATTGTCCATGACTTATTTGCCTTTTTTACAGGCCAAACAGATTATTTAAATGGGGCAGGTGATGGAGATTACCATCTGCATGGTTATTTTAGTCTCTGCAAATTCCCCAGATATGTGCTATTGCTAATTTTTGGTATTGTTTTCATGTAGGGACAGTTTCAGGAGCTTCCACTTGGCTCTTCCTATGTATTTTTTTCCAGTTGTGGCAAAATATGCATGACATAAAAGTTACCATCTTAACCATGTTTAGGTGTACCATTTAGTGGCATCAAGTACATTCACGTTGTTGTGCAACCATCATTACCATTCATCTCCAGGACTTTGTTCATCTTCCCAAACTGAAACTCTCTACCCATTAAACAACACCTCTCCATTCATCACTGCACCCAGACCCTGGCAATCACCATTCTATTATCTGTCTATATAAATTTGACTACTCTAGTACCTCATATGACTGGAATCACAGTATTTGTGTTTTCGGTTCTGGCGTATTTCATTTACCATAATGTCTTCAAAGTCCATCCATATCGTAGTGTGTGTCAGAATTTTTACCTTTTAAAAGTCATTTAATATTCCATTGTATGTATATACTACATTTTGTTTATCCATTCCTCTGTTGATGGACATTTAGGTTGTTTCCATCTTTTGGCTATTGTGAATAATGCTGCTAAGAACATGAAATTACAAACATCTGTTCAAGTCCCTGCTTTTAATTCCTTTGGATATATACTCTGAAGTAGAATAGCTAGATCGTATGGTAATTCTGTTTAATTTTTTGAGGAACTGCAATGGAGAAGGGTTCAGATTTCTACACATCCATGCCAATACTTGTTATTTATTATTGTTTTTAATAATAGCTATCCTAATGGATGTCAGGCAGTAGCCGTTCTTAATAGCACTTACCTTGTTTGAGAGTTCTGTCATTTTCCAAGTATGTGTAATCCAAAAATATATTCAGATATGGGGAAATATAGTGTAGGTCACTGCACAGGATTTCTAGTGAGGTGAACTTGTGTCAAAATTCCAATTATCACATGGCTTCCATAAGCCCTATTATGACCTGAAGACCACAGTGATGTTTTGGAACCTCAGGTGTGTAAGTTTATCTTAATAATCTCTGAAAAATTCTGAGTTTTCCACTTTTCTTTCTAAACATTCCCCCTGGAAAATTGTAAACCCCTTTGAGGTAGACCTGGTGAAAAAAAATCACACTCTATACTTTTGACAGTGTTGCAGCAAAGTTTCTGAAGCTGTTGTAGCCACTTGATCTCTGGTTTAGGTCTGGGCAAGGCTGTAATTTTCATTCCTGGAAAATCAATGCAGGTTTCTGCTCATTGTGCTTGAATTTTATTTTCATTTATACAGTTCAAGCCTGCTCATCAATGTAATTCCCAGTGTAAATGTGATTAATCTGTTACTGCTGGAAGTCACTTTGGGTCAAAATAGTGCCACTCTGCCCTGCTGACCTTTATGATAATTGCACTCACCTTGTTTCTCATATTA
The DNA here is from genome assembly GCF_964341445.2 of Mesoplodon mirus. Taxonomy (NCBI): domain Eukaryota; kingdom Metazoa; phylum Chordata; class Mammalia; order Artiodactyla; family Ziphiidae; genus Mesoplodon; species Mesoplodon mirus. The sequence continues at coordinate 92,608 of NW_028295317.1, forward strand.
AATGCTACCACTTAACCTCTGCTACTGTGTAACCTCATATTCCTGTTAAAAGCATGGAGGCCATTTCTTTGGTGCTTCCAATCCAAGAACATGGTACTCTCCATCTATTTGTATCATCTTTAATTTCTTTCATCAGTGTCTTATAATTTTCTGCATACAGGTCTTTTTTCTCCTAGGTAGGTTTGTTCCTAGATATTTTATTGTTTTTGTTGCAATGATAAATGGGAGTGTTTCCTTGATTTCACTTTCAGAATTCTCATCATTAGTACATAGGAATGCCAGAGATTTCTGTGCATTAATTTTGTGTCCTGCTACTTTACCAAATTCATTGATTAGCTCTAGTAGTTTTCTGGTAGCATCTTTAGGATTCTCTATGTATAGTATCATGTCATCTGCAAACAGTGACAGCTTTACTTCTTCTTTTCCGATATGAATTCCTTTTATTTCCTTTTTTTCTCTGATTGCTGTGGCTAAAACTTCCAAAAACATGTTGATAAAGAGTGGTGAGAGTGGGCAACCTTGTCTTGTTCCTGATCTTAGTGGAAATGGTTTCCATTTATCACCATTGAGGACGATGCTGGCTGTGGGTTTGTCATATATGGCCTTTATTATGTTGAGGAAAGTTCCCTCTATGCCTACTTTCTGCAGGGTTTTAATCATAAATGGGTGTTGAATTTTGTTGAAAGCTTTCTCTGCATCTATTGAGATGACTATATGGTTTTTCTCCTTCAATTTGTTAATATGGTGTATCACGTTGATTGATTTGCATATATTGAAGAATCCTTGCATTCCTGGAATAAACCCCACTTGATCATGGTGTATGATCCATTTAATGTGCTGTTGGATTCTGTTTGCTAGTATTTTGTTGAGGATTTTTGCATCTATGCTCATCAGTGATATTGGCCTGTAGTTTTCTTTCTTTGTGACATCCTTGTCTGGTTTTGGTATCAAGGTGATGGTGGCCTCGTAGAATGTGTTTGGGAGTGTTCCTCCCTCTGCTATATTTTGGATGTGTTTGAGAAGGATAGGTGTTAGCTCTTCTCTAAATGCTTGATAGAATTCGCCTGTGAAGCAATCTGGTCCTGGGCTTTTGTTTGTTGGAAGATTTTTTATCACAGTTTCAATTTCAGTGCTTGTGATTGGTCTATTCATATTTTCTATTTCTTCCTGATTCAGTCTTGGCAGGTTGTGCATTTCTAAGAATTTGTCCATTTCTTCCAGGTTGTCCATTTTATTGGCATAGAGTTGCTTGTAATAATCTCTCATGATCTTTTGTATTTGTGCAGTGTCAGTTGTTACTTCTCCTTTTTCATTTCTAATTCTATTGATTTGAGTCTTCTCCCTTCTTTTCTTGATGAGTCTGGCTAATGGTTTATCAATTTTGTTTATCTTCTCAAAGAACCAGCTTTCAGTTTTATTGATCTTTGCTATCGTTTCCTTCATTTCATTTTCATTTATTTCTGATCTGATTTTTGTGATTTATTGCCTTCTGCTAACTTTGGGGGTTTTTGTTCTTCTTTCTCTAATTGCTTTAGATGCAAGGTTAGGTTGTTTATTCGAGATGTTTCCTGTTTCTTAAGGTAGGATTGTATTGCTATAAACTTCCCTCTTAGAAATCTTTGCTTTGCTGCATTCCATAGGTTTTGGGTCATCGTGTCTCCATTGTCCTTTGTTTCTAGGTATTTTTTGATTTACTCTTTCATTTCATCAGTGATCACTTTGTTATTAAGTAGTGTATTGTTTAGCATCCATATGTTTAAATTTTTTACAGATCTTTTCCTGTAATTGATACCTAGTCTCATAGTGTTGTGGTCGGAAAAGATACTTGATACGATTTCAATTTTCTTAGATTTACCAAGACTTGATTTGTGACCCAAGATATGATCTATCCTGGAGGATGTTCCATGAGCACTTGAGAAAAATGTGTATTCTGTTGTTTTTGGATGGAATGTCCTATAAATATCAATTAAGTCCATCTTGTTTAATGTATCATTTAAAACTTGTGTTTCCTTATTTATTTTCATTTTGGATGATCTGTCCATTGGTGAAAGTGGGGTGTGAAAGTCCCCTAGTATGATTGTGTTACTGTCGATTTCTCCTTTTATGGCTGTTAGTATTTGCCTTATGTATTGATGTGCTCCTATGTTGGGTGCATAAATATTTACAATTGTTATATCTTCTTCTTGGATCGATCCCTTGATCATTATGTAGTGTCCTTCTTTGTCTCTTGTAAGAGTCTTTATTTTAAAGTCTATTTTGGCTGATATGAAAATTGCTATTCCAGCTTTCTTCTGATTTCCATTTGCATGGAATATCTTTTTCCATCCTCTCACTTTCAGTCTGTATGTGTCTCTAGGTCTGAAGTGGGTCTCTTGTAGACAGCATATATACGGGTCTTGTTTTTGTATCCATTCAGCCAGTCTGTGTCTTTTGATGGGAGCATTTAATCCATTTACATTTAAGTTAATTATTGATATGTATATTCCTATTCCCATTTTCTTAATTGTTTTGGGTTTGTTATTGTAGGTGTTTTCTTTCTCTTGTGTTTCTTGTCTCGAGAAATTCCTGTAGCATTTATTGTAAAGCTGGTTTGGTGTTGCTGAACTCTCTCAGCTTTTGCTTGTCTGTAAACGTTTTAATTTCTCCAGCAAATCCGAATGAGACCCTTGCTGGGTAGAGTAATCTTGGTTGTAGGTTTTTCTCCTTCATCACTTTAAATATGTCCTGCCACTCCCTTCTGGCTTGCAGAGTTTCTGCTGAAAGTTCAGCTGTTAACCTTATTGGGATTCCCTGTTGGTTATTTGTTGATTTTCCCTTGCTCCTTTTAATATTTTGTCTGTGCATTTAATTTTTGATAATTTGATTAATATGTGTCTTGGCATGTTTCTTCTTGGATTTATCGTGTGTGGGACTCTCTGTGCTTCCTGGACTTGAATGACTATTTCCTTTCCCATATTAGGGAAATTTTCCACTATAATCTCTTCAAATATTTTCTCAGTCCCTTTCTTTTTCTCTTCTTCTTCTGGGACCCCTATAATTGGAATGTCGGTGCCTTTAATGTTGTCCCAGACGTCTCTGAAGCTGTCCTCAGTTCTTTTCATTCTTTTTTCTTTATTCTGCTCTGCAGTAGTTATTCCCACTATTTTACCTTCTGGGTCACTTATCTGTTCTTCTGCCTCAGTTATTCTGGTATTGATTCTTTCTAGAGTATTTTTAACTTCATTTATTGTGCTGTTCATAATTGGTTGTTTTCTCTTTAGTTCTTCTAGGTCCTTGTTAAATGTTTCTTGCATTTTCTGTATTCTATTTCCAAGATATTTGATCATCTTTACTTTCATTTTTCTGAATTCTTTTTCAGGTAGGTTGCCTATTTCCTCTTCATTTGTTAGGTCTGGTGGGTTTTTACCTTGCTCCTTCATCTGCTGTGTGTTTTTCTGTCTTCTCATTTTGCTTATCTTACTGTGTGTGGGGTCTCCTTTTAGCGGGCTGAAGGTTCATAGTTCCTCTAGTTTTTGGTGTCTGTCCCCAATGGCTAAGGTTGGTTCAGTGGGTTGTGTAGGCTTCCTGGTTGGGGGGACTAGTGCCTGTGTCCTGGTGGATGAGACTGGATCTTGTCTTTCTGGTGGGCAGTTCCAAGTCCTGTGGTGTGTTTTTGGGTGTCTGTGGTCTTGTTATGATTTTAGGCAGCCTCTCTTCTAATGGGTGGGGTTGTGCTCCTGTCTTCCTAGTTGTTTGACATAGGGTGTCCAGCAGTGTAGCTTGCTGGTGGTTGAGTGAAGCTGGGTCTTGGCATTGAGATGGAGATCTCTGGGAGATTTTCGCTGTTTGATATTCCGTGGAGCTGGGAGGTCTCTTGTGGACCAGTGTCCTGAAGTTGGCTCTCCCACCTCAGAGGCACAGCACTGACTCCTGGCTGGAGCACCAAGAGCCTTTCATCTACACGGCTCAGAATAAAATGGAGAAAAAATAGAAAGAAAGAAAGAGGAGAAAATAAAATAAAGTAAGGTAAAATAAAATACATGTATTAAAATTAAAAAAATATTAAGAATGTAATTTCAATAAGTAAAAAAAAAAAAAAAACGGACAGAACCCTAGGACAAATGGTGAAAGCAAAGCTCTACAGACACAATCTCACATAGAAGAATATACATACACACTCACAAAAAAGAGGAAAAGGGGAAAAAATAATATGTCTTGCTCCCGAAGTCCACCTCCTCAATTTAGGATGATTTGTTGTCTATTCAGGTATTCTACAGATGCAGGGTACATCAAGTTGACTGTGGATATTTAATCCATGGCTCCTGAGGCTGCTGGGAGACATTTCCCTTTCTCTTCTTTGTTCACACAGCTCCCCGGGTTCACCTTTGGATTCGGCCCTGCCTCTGCATGTAGGTCGCCTGAGAGCGTCTGTTCTTTGCTCAGGCAGGACGGGGTTAAAGGAGGAGCTGATTTGGCAGCTTTGGCTCACTCAGGCTGCGGGGAGGGAGGGGTACAGATGCGGAGTGCACCTGCGGCGGCAGAGGCCGGCGTGACGTTGCACCAGCCTAAGACATGCCATGTGTTCTCCCCGGGAAGTTGTGCCTCGATCACGGGACCCTAGCAGTGGCGTGCTGCACAGGTTCCCGGGAGGGGAGGTGTAGAGAGTGTCCTGTGCTCGAACATAGGCTTCTTGGTGGCTGCAGCAGCAGCCTTAGTGTCTCATGCCCGTCTCTGGTTTCCACACTGATAGCTGCGGCTCACGCCCGTCTCTGGAGCTCCTTTAAGCAGTGCTCTTAATCCCCTCTCCTCATGCACCAGGTAACAGAGAGGGAAGAAAAAGTCTCTTGCCCCTTCGGCAGGTGCAGACTTTTCCCTGGACTCCCTCCCGGCTAGCCGGGGTGCACTAACCCCCTGCAGGCTGTGTTCACGCCACCAACCCCAGTCCTCTCCCTGCGCTCCGACCGAAGCCCCAGCCTCATCTCCCAGCCCTGCCTGCCTCGGCGTGTGAGCAGACAAGCCTCTCGGGCTGGTGAGTGCTGGTCGGCACCGACCCTCTGTGTGGGAATCTCTGTGCTTTGCCCTCTGCACCCCTGTGGCTGCACTCTTCTCCGCGGCTCCGAAGCTCCCCGCCTCCGCCACCCGCAGTCACCGCCCGCGAAGGGGCTTCTAGTGTGTGGAAATCTTTCCTCCTTCACGGCTCCCTCCCACTGGTGCAGGTCCCATCGCTATTCTTTTGTCTCTGTTTATTCTTGTTTCTTTTGCCCTACTCAGGTACGTGGGGAGTTTCTTGCCTTTTGGGAGGTCTGAGGTCTTCTGCCAACGTTCAGTGGGTATTCTATAGGAGCAGTTCCACGTGTAGATGTATTTCTGATGTATCTGTGGGGAGGAAGATGATCTCCGTGTCTTACTCTTCCGCCATCTTCTCAAATCTCCACAATAGTTCTTGTTTTGTAACAATTAGATCAGTCCAAAAGGGAGATAGTGAATTCCTTATTCTGTGAATTTAAGAAAAGGCTTCTTCTTTTCCTCCAGGAGTCATAGATGTTGTATTGAATATAAGCTTTAGCTGGAACATCAAGCCAGTGCTTTTCACGTTTTCTTTTAATGGTTGTGTTCGGTGTTTTTAATCGGGATCGGTATGGAGCCTCACTCATGGTAGATCTGCAATATTTATTTACTTCTGCTGTGAATTCATGGCATTTATGTTTATCGATGGTTCTTGATTCATGGGATGCTTATTATTTTCATGTAAAAAAACAGATATTAGGCACTTTATGTATGTTGCATCTGGGTAATTCCCAACTGCATTGTTTATCATCAATGCAAGTGTCACATTACCTGAGATACCTTCTCCAGCTCTCTCAGTCAGAGCAACTGGATGCCTTCTCTGTTGCCTTTAGAACTTTGGGAAATTCATACGTACACAGAGATCTGATAGGCACACACGCATCTATCCATATAAACATGCATGTACATGTATATATATCCACCCATGTAAATATTTTACTTATTCTTTCTTTCAATAAGTTTTTTCATATTTGTGTGATTTTTAACAACAATAACAGAACCCTACAGGTTTAAGCATAACATAGGCAAACTTAAAAGCAGAGTGTGAATATCTTAAAATTAACATACTATAAAGATGGAAAATATTATATGAAAATTGAACAAAGCAACTTGATAATTCCAGAATAAATGCTTAAGAATTATGTGACTTCCATAATACAACTAAATAACACTTTCATATATGTACAATAACGTTTTCAGTTTCTCTAAAACAAACAAAAAAAAGATTACATGGCTTCCAATAAATGTGTCCCTTGGCTCTTTTGTTTTTCGAGTTAAGTTTTATTTGGAGCAAAATGAGCACTGCAGACCGAGAGACAGCATTTCAGACAACTCTGAGAAGCTGCTCCGAGGAGGCAAGGAGGGGAACCAGGTTATATAGAAGTTTTGTAACAAAGAGCAGGTAGTCCGAACATCAAAAGATTATTGTTAATTAAGGAAAACCAGATATCTCAAGTTAAGGAATTCAGTGCTTTTCTGTCTGAATCACGTGACTATACTATGCACACCACAACTTTTGGCCAAGCTATCAAATCCATATTAGGGCTTTGTTTGCTTCCTTGATTGTTTATATATCCATAGCAATTTCCGTGTTCTTGCCAAGTTCCAGCTTGTGTTACACTTACATTTCTTTAAGACTTTTGAATAGTATTACCATGTTGTTAACAATAACTCAATTTCAGCTTTTCTATCAAAGGTTGAAATTGAGTTATTTTTGATGACAAGGGAATACTATGCTAATAAAAGACTAAAAGCACCCTGCATCCTTGATATAAATTAAAAGATAGATCAAATGCCTTCGAAGAGGAAAGTCTACCCTCTTTCCCTGAAATAGATAAGGAGAAATACTATCTACTAAAGAATGTGAAAGAGAGATTTTGATTTGTAATGAATATATCATTTTGGAAGTGTGCTTTGGTATCATTAAGTATTCATTTATTTTCTTACTGATTTACTCAGCCCCCATTATTTTCTGCCCTATGCATGTCAGATGCTGAAGTGGAGAGGGGTGATAGCAAAGACGAATTGAGGAAAATGGAAATTAACAGTGTACCAAAGAAAACTTAAAGGTCTGCAGAAAATCGTAAGGACATCTGGAAGAGGTGGTCGCTTGCTCTGGCTTGAGGGAGCTGGAGAAAGCATTTCAGGTGAGGCCATGCACGTCTTGGTCCAAACATTGCAGTGTGACTTCACCAAGTGAAAAGGATAGGTATTCCTAGAAGACACACTAGAAATCACAGAGTGGGGAGAGGAAATCAACAGCAACAAAAATATAACAGTGCACTAGGCAAAAATAAAAGTTTTCAAAATGACTAGTCATAGGGTTTGGGAAGAATTGCAAGACAAGGTGACTAACAAAAGAGATAGGACCACACTGTATAAGTTTTTGTTGTTGTTTGCTTCATAATTCCTAAAGAAAATGGCAGAGTCAGCCAGTACAGTAAAGTGTAATGTTTACAGTCAAAGAAGTCTCAAGGTAGGGTAAGAAGCAACAGTAGAGCTCTGGTCTGCAGTGTCATGCATTCCAACTGCCTTTTCTGTGCTTTTTTTTTCCTTTTGTGCTCTCTGCAAGTCACTTAGTGTTCTTATGTTATCTTTTGTGTTTCCTCTTCTTAAAAACATCCAGCAAAACCAATTCGGCCTAAGGTGTAGAGCCCCAGAGTGAGGACCATGCTAAGCCACAAGAAATGACACAGATTATGGAATCAGGATTATTAAAGAAATATCACTGGGGAGAAATAAGGTCGTGTCTATGCTAATTACCAACATCCAAAGGGAGTATGAACTCCTACGTTTTACTCAGTGGCATTACCTAACACACATTTCTACAGTGAGGCAGGAGGAGAGGTAATCATCCTCAGAGATGTAGTTGTGAACATATTCTTAGTTCTAACACACCACTCCTACTTGTCCTGCTCTTCCAATTCACTTGGCCACATGACTTGTTTTGACACTACAGGCCATTGGGTACCAACCATCACGGATTAGTCTGTAAATATGTTTTCTACTTTAGATGCCTAATTTTGCATTCGTTATTTGCTTTGTTCCCTTCTATGTCCAGTCACTCTCCTATCTATTTTCTCTAGTCTCTAAAGACTTGACAGCAAATTTCTGGTAATTAAAATTTTATTTGATTTTTATTACTTCATAAATTTAACTTACATATCACAACAAAGTACTTTGTGAACAGAGTGGAAGGTCATTGCAATAAGGAAGTTGAGGGGCACTAAAAAGAGATTTTGTGGAAAACGTAATGTTTAACCTGGATATACCTATAGGTAAGATTATAAGGTGGCAGAAGAGGGAGTGTCAGGCAAGAAGTTTGGAAGCCAGTAGGATTAGGGGTATTTAAGAATGTCATAACCAGGTGGCTTGAAACTGTCCTAAAATGCAATAGTCAACCATTGTCACTGGTTGGGTTCTCTGGAAGTAGATGTTGAGGATGGGGTGGGGTGTGGTGTGCAGAATATTTAAGAAGAATCAACACCCAATGAAAGACAGAAACAAGGATTGCCTCAGGAATAAAAATGATAAAACTTTTAGAAATTATTAGTGTAAGCCACTGTTAATAGTTTAAAGAGACATGATACTTTTGATTATCCCAGTATTTACAGAAAATGGCACATGACACCATTTAACACCCTTTCATGGTAACCAGAACAGCAACATAAATTTCAGCAGACGAGAAATGAAAAGATACTTATTTTAACTTGATAAAGACAAAAGTCAAAAAACAAAACAAAATAAACATCATACTGGAAGGTGAAGGGTTTAAACCGTTTCTTTTAAAATTGGGAACAGGAAAAGAATGCCCACTGTCACTGCTCTATTCAGCATTGTGCTAGGAAGCCTAGCTAAAGTAGTAAGACAAGAATGGAAACTATCATGTATAAGAAGTATAAAGGAGGAAACAAAATCATTATTAGCAGTAGAGAAAATAGTTGTCAACATGGAAACAAAACTCTAAACAAAGTTTTGAATTTCAAAGACAGTTTAGCATGTTTGCAGGATATAAGAATGTTACCCTAAAAATCGACTGCAGTTACATATCACAGCAACAAATTATTAGGAAACATGAAGACATCATTTACAGAAATATATAATGCCCAAGAATAAATCTAAAAGAATATGTGTTTATGTCCTTTATGGAAGAACATTTTCAAATTTTATTGAAAAACATTGGATAAGTCCCAAGACATTATTAACAGAATATCAGTTTTCCTCAAATGTGTCTAAATACCATTCTAATAAAAATCCCAAAGGTGGTACTTACTTAACTGGCAAGAATATTCCAAAATGTATATGGCAGAAATAGGGCCAAAATAGCCAAGAACACAATATTTTTAAGATGTTAGTTCAAAACAATTGTGATGAATAAGAACAAAGTTGGGAATGTTACCCCAACTGAGTTTCACTTAGTATAATCCTGTCAGTATGAGACGTGTAAATATGGATATGTAAATCACTGAAAGAGAATAGAGTCCAGCATTAAATCCACACCTAAAGGGAGGGTCGTTGATTTTCAACAAATGTGCCAAAGTGATTCAAAGGGGAAAGACATATTTTCAATAAATGGTGCTAGAACAATTAGATATACATATGCAATAAAATGATCTTTGACTCTTACCTCAAAGCATATATGAAGATTAACTCAGAATGGATCATAGACCTGAATGGAAGAGCTAAAACTATAAAACTTGTATAAAAAATATGAGAAGATATTTGTAGTTCTGAGTTTTAATATAGACTCATAAAAATTTTTATTGATATATAGGACACAACATATTAATAAACTAGATTTTGTTAAATTTAAAAGCTTTTGCTCTTCAAAATACACTGTTTAGGAATTAAAAAGACAAATCACAGACAGAAAGCAAATACTTGTAAAACATATATTGGACATAGGATTTATATTCAGGATATGTAAAGAAGACTTGCAGCTCAGCAATAGAAGAAAAAATCCAGTAAGGAAATTGGCAAAATATTTGTATAGAAACTTCTCCATAGAGGAAATATATAAATAAATGGTAAAATAAGCCTGTTTTATTTGAACCTGTAAAACACCAATGGTCATTTTTTTTAATGTCCTATTTTTAAAATTTTTGAAGTGTGAGTGTGGTGTGAAGGTATGTCTGGGTGTGAATCTGCACCTGTGCCCTGCAGTGTGAAATGTGAGGAGAGACATGGAGGGGGAGAATGAAGCCCAGGGACTGAGGTCCACTGGAAAGACCAGCAGCCTGGTAGAGGCCATGCAATTTAAGATAAACAATAAGGGAGGGGAAATGGTTGATGACAGAAATAAGGAGGGACTGGGAGAAGTATGAGAATCTTTATAACCTGATCACTCAGAAATAGGAACTATGAAATGTCGGTTATGCAAAAAGGGGAACTCTGAATTACCAACTTCAGCCTTGACCAAGGTCTTATTCCTCCTCCCAGAATTAAAATACAGAATTTCTTTCCCTTTAGAGATACCTGAGTAATGGTGGCCTAGTGACTGTAAATAAATTAAAATATTTTCTAATTTCTGAAGTCATTGACAAACTATAGTGACTTCAATAAAAACTAAAAATATCTAAAACAAAAATGGTATAGACAACAATATTTTGCTTCAAAAATTATACTATATTCTTATTTTTATCATATTTAATTTTCCTTATAAAATTGATTAACCATTTTCAATTTAAAATTTTCTATTATGCATATGTATAAATATATTTTGAATACCATTTCCATGCTTAACTTATTTACATAAATCATGAAAAAATAACTTTGTTTGTATAAAGATATAATTTAATATCTGGTGGGAAGAATAGATATGTAGCTGAAGATTTTTCTTGCGGGTTACATTATGTATAGTCTCTGGATACGAATGTGATCTCCAGAACTTTTTCTACATTGGATGAATACACCTAAGGACTTGCTTGACCACCTCACATATATGAGTATTTGTAGATACCTAAATGTTTTCTGTTTGAATCAGGATAAATAGAGCTGAATTTGTTTTAGGTTGTAGAATTTCTCCAGCATAAAATGGGGCTAACCTCCTTCAAATCACTTGTTTTTCAACTTGGACATACATGAATAGGCAGCATTAACTATGTATTTCATTTGAAATACCCTAAATGCTTCAATCCGATATCAGTGCTTAATTTTCTCTCTGAACATCTGTCTAATTTTATAGTGAACTGAGCTAAAAAAAGCACAAAAGGGGACTTCCCTGGTGGCGCAGTGGTTAAGAATCCGCCTGCCAATGCAGGGGACACGGGTTTGATCCCTGGTCTGGGAAGATCCCACATGCCACGGAACAACTAAGCCCGTGCGCCATAACTGCTGAGCCCACATACCACAACTACCGAAGCCCACACACCTAGATTCCATGCTCTGCAGCAAGAGGAGACACTGCAATGAGAAGCCCGTGCACAGCAATGAAGAGTAGCCCCCTGCTTGCCTCAACTAGAGAAAGCCCTGCACGCAGCAAAGAAGACCCAACACAGCCATATATCAGTAAATAAGTAAATAAATAAACAAAACAGAAAAAAATATAAAGCACAAAAGAAGTAATACTTATGAGCAGAAATCCTAATGGATCATGATTTTCCACCAAAGAGACTAAAATATGTCGTCAGTTGAATACACTACTCAGTAGGAGCAGTGTACAGTAATTCCACCTCTTCTTCATCTGGGTACAATTTCTGATAACATTATTCACTTGTTCTTTGGATTTAGTAAACTTTTACCTCTTGAAAATTTGCTTCACATTCTCCAGGTCTGAGGATGCATGATGATGAAGAAACGAGTAAGTATTCCTTTACCCAGCTCTGTCCAGAGCTGCTGCAATATCGATGCACAGACTGTACAATGAAAAGCATGCACAGCCATACACAGCAGCCCTGCAGTATCACCCCCGTTTTCTTCCTTCATCTGTGGAAATCTTCAGGAAACCAAGTGTTGCCATAACTGTAGCCTGTTGCCTCAGCTTCTTTGCTAATCAGAGACCAGACCATCACCACCAAGCTCTAAAGTGGGTGGGGCTGGGCTGTTCCTTTCTGCTCTGTATCCGAGCTGTGGAATTTGGTTCCAAGGAAAGAGCTCTGTCATGAAAATAAGTTATTCTTCCAATCATTCAAATGGGAATTTCAAAACTTGGACTTGAAAGGACTTCCAACATATTCTAATCAAGATCTCTTTGTCCAGATCCTCTCTTTTCCTATGCAGCAAATAAACATTCTGACCCAAATGTTCCAACTTGCTAAAGAATTCATATGATGGTATGGGACTGACCTCCAAATGAATGTAAGGTGGTGTATTTTCACCACTTGCCATGCTTACTCAATAGAGTATGTACCCAATGAGATTTTTAGTTGTATATGTCTTGGCCTCTACTGGACTAGTTTGAGCCTTAGCATCTTTTAAAATTCAATAAAGTCTAGAATAAGGACACTCAGAGCATCTCTGCTGTTTTAAGTTTTGCCCACTACTTTCTTTGGTGACAACAAGCACTCATAAAGTGTATCTCTCTTTAATATTCATGTGTGTTAGAAATGAAAAAAAAGAGATCTGTGTGTAATGTGTGTGATCCTTGTATCTGAAGTAAAAACTCAAATTTATCAGCTAAAGATGCATTTTCCTAGCACCATTTTCCCCATTGAGATGGTATGGATACATTTCTTTAAGCGCACCAGTGATAAATGATGGGCAGTGACAATGACTTGAGATCAACTTGTTAGTTGAAGATCTGCCTAGAATGCCTGGGTCAGAGGGCTCTCACACTTTCTCTTAGATCTTTCACCTGCTCTCTGGTGCCGTTCAGGGACCTTTTCTCCAGCTTGTCCAGCACTCTGAGCCTGCATCGACTCTCTGCAGGGTGCCATAGACACAGAGGTAAACCCAGTCCAATCCATGATTTCAAGAGAATTTTAGGAGAAGTAAGCATGCCATATAATACATGCCTTGAAAGAGGTATGTCTCCAATGCCAGAGAAGTTAAAAACAAGAATCTCATTTTCAGGTAGGGCAATAAGAGGAAAGCTACCTGGAAGAAGTGACATTTAGGCCAACCTTTAAATGTGGGTATGATTTTAATGGGCAGAGAAGCACAGGGGTTTGTGAGACAGAGAGCATGACATTAGCTAATGTGTGGAGGAATATCTGGGGCTAATGTGTAATAGTCCAGTTTGCTTGATGAGTGGAGCAAAATATAAGGCAGGAATCAAGAAAGTTGAGCTCTGGAGAACCAAGAAAGTTGAGATCTGAATACAAATTATTGAGAAACAGGGATGTGATGTAACTGGGTTTTAGCAAACTCGTCAGAAGATGGTTTTCATATGGGATGAGTAGTAAGAGGCTAGAGGTGAGAAGGCCTGGTAGGAGGTGAAAGGTGAGAAGGGGATTTATAGGAAGGATGATGCATAGACAGATGGCTCTAATAGTCTTAACTAATTAATTAATTACTGCTGAGCACTGGGGATATGTGCTGAGCAAAAATTCAGTCTAATACAGTGGGCGAAATTAAATAATCCCACATCTGAGCAGAATCACATCTGTGATGAATACTTGACAGAAGCAATTTGACTCTAGGAGGATTTCAGAACTTGGGGGAGTGATTGGCAATATTATATTTTGAGCCCCAGATAATGTCACATTAAGAAATTTGGGTTTTGTCTTTTAGACTGTGAAAAACCACTGAAAATTTTGGATCAGTAACTAAGATTAAGAAAGCAGCCTTTCTCTTGGTCAATGTGGTCTTCTTTCTAGAGTTGGGGTATTACATTATATACACCATGACATTCTGGAAACAATCAGAGATGGTCAATCCTGTATATGCCTCTTCTACCTTGAGTTGATGTTCAGTGGCCATTCAGTCAAATGCTTTTTAAAAGAATACTTCTGTTAAAACTTCAGTAATTCATTCAGAACAGTATAGCAACTGTACTTACATTATAGTGCCTTGGATAATTAACGGATTCTGCCTTTCCAGCGTTGTGTTGTTTAATTTTCTGGAGTTACTTTTGGGCATATCTGGTTATTTTTTCTCAGGTTAACATAAAGTCAAAATGAAAATAAGTCAGGTGAAGCATAGTGACCTTAAAAACTGTAACTTTAAAAAGTACTTCTGTGACTCTTATGAAACTTCTATCAAGGATTTTTATCTATTATGTTGATCATTTTTTACTGTATAGGTCCAATTTAAACACTTCCTTTAAAATTTATTGTCAAAAAAACTTTCTCTCAATTAACATATAGTTGTAGTTTTTGTTTCTAAAAATCAGTATTCTCACTTGTTTATCTTAACTTCAAAGAAATTGAGGATCTTTTCTTTATAGTGGTAAAATATGCATAACGTAATATTTATCATTTAAACTGTTCCAAAATGTGTCATTCAGTAGCATCAAATACATTTGCAGTGTTGTGCAATCATCACCACTATATCTGAACCATTTTTGTCATCCCCAACAAAAACTTTGTATCAATTAAACAATAATTCCTCTTTCCCCTTTAACTCTATTCTACTTTCTGTCTCTGTGAATCACCAAATGATAGTTGTTTTGTTATCTGGACAATTTCACTTAGCATAATGTTTTCAAGATACATCCATGTTGCAGCATATATAAAAATTTCATTTCTTCTTATGGCTGAATAATATTCCTTTGTATGTATATATCACACTTTGTTTAGACATTCCTTTGCTCAAGGACACATGTTATTTACACCTTTTGGCTATTGAGAATAACTTGGCTATGAACATTGGTGTACATATATATGTTCAAGTCCCTGCTTTTAATTCTTTTGAATGTATACCTAGGAATGAAATTGCGGGTCATATGGTAGTTTCATGTTTAGTCTTTTGAAAAAACAACAAACTGTTTTCAACGACAGCTGTACCATTTTACATTCCCACTAGCAACGCACAAGAGTTCCAATTTCTCTACATCCTTGTCATCACTTGTTTCCCTTTTTTTTAAAACCCATCCTAGTAGGTATAAAATGCTATCTCATTGTAGCTGTGATTTGCATTTCCCTAATGACTAATGATATTGAGCACATTTTCATGTGCTTATTAGCCATTTGCATATGTCCTTTGAGAAATGTCTATTCAAGTCCTTTGCCCGTTTTTGAATTGGGTTATTTGGTGTTATGGAGTTGGGGGAGCTCTTTATATATATTCTGGATATTAATCCTTTATCAGATGTTCTTTGCAAATATTTTACCCCATTATTTATTTATTATTTATTTATATATTTTGATAGTATCCTTTGGTGCACGAACATTAATTTGATCAAGTCCAATTTATCATTTTTTTCTTTTGTTACCTGTGCTTTGGTGTCATACTCATTAAGTCATTGCCAAATCCAATGTAATGAAGACTTTAAAATTGTTTTCCCTGAGTTTTACAGTTTGAGCTCTTAAATTTAGATCTTTGATCCATTTTGAATTGACCTTTGCATTTAATAGGAGGTAAGGGTCCAACTTCTTTTGCATGTGGATATCCAGGTTTCCCAGCATCATTTGTTGGAAAGACTTTCTTTTTCCCATTGAATGGTCTTGGCACCTTTGTCAAAAATCAATTTACCATACATGTGAGAGTTTATTTCTGAGCTCTCTATTCTATGCCAGTGGTCTATATGTCTGTCCTTATGCCAATACCATTCTGTATTAGTTACTACAGCTTTGCAGTAAGTTTCAGAGTCAGGAAGTATGAGTCTTCCAGTTTTCTTTCTTTTCTGTAGGACTGTTTTAGCTATTTAAAGCCCCCTAAAATTCCATTTTTGTGAAAAGAACTATTGGTATTTTGATAGGGATGACATTGAATCTGTAGCTTGCTTTGGGTGGTATTAACATCATAAAAATATTAAGTCTTCCTAGCCATGAATATAAGTATCTTTCCACTTATTTGTGTCTTCTTTAGTTTCTTATTTATTGATTCATTTATTTTTTGGCTGTGTTGGGTCTTTGTTGCTGCGAGCCAGCTTTATCTAGTTGCGGTGAGTGGGGGCTACACTTTGTTGCAGTGCACGGGCTTCTCATTGCGGTGGTTTCTCTTGTTGCAGAGCAGGGGCTCTAGGCACGTGGGCTTAGTAGTTGTGGCATGCGGGCTGTAGAATGCAGGCTCAGTAGTTGTGGTACATGGGCTTAGTTGCTCTGCAGCGTGTGGGATCTTCCCGGACCAGGGATCAAACCCCTGTCCCGTGTATTGGCAGGCGGATCCTTAACCACTGCACCACCAGGGAAGTCCCTTCTTCAGTTTCTTTCAGCAGTATTTTGTAGTTTTCTGTGTACAACTCTTTCACCTGCTTGCTTAGATTTACTACAATGTATTTAATTCTTTTATGTGCTATTATCAATAGAATTGTTTTCCTATTTTTTTTGCCTTTTTTATTGCTGGTATTTAGAAATGCATCTGATTTTTGTGTGTTGATCTTGTACTCTGCAACTTCGCTGACTTTATTAGTTCTAGTAGCTTTCTACCTGGTGTATTCTATATATTGGATGGTGTCATCTGCAATAGCTTTAGCTCTTTCAATTTTGGATGCCTTTTATTCACTTTTCTTTTCTGAAAGCTCTGGTTAGAACTTCTAGTAGAATGTTGAATAGCAGCAGTGAAAGTGGGTATTCTTGTTTTTGTTTCTTATCTTAGGTGGACAGTTTTCAGTCCCTTACCATTGACTATAATGTTAGCTGTGGGTTTTTGAAAATATTTTTTAATATGTTGAGGGATTTTCCCTCTATTTCCAGACTTCTGGAAGTTTTTTTTTTTATCATGAAAGTATGTTTGATTTTGTCAAATGCCTTTTCTGCATCAATTGGGATCATCATGTAGTTTTTTTTCCTTGTTGTATTAATGTCACACATTACATTGATTAATATTCTTATGTTGAATGACTCTTACATTTCAGGAATAAATGGTATTTGGTCATGTTAAGTAATTATTTTAAAATGCTGTTGGATTCAATTTACTAATATTTTGTTGAGGACATTTGCATCTATCTTCGTAAGGGCTGTTGATCTGTGATTTACTTTTCTTGTGGTATTTTTTTTCTGGCTTTGATATAAATTAATGCTGGATTCATAAAATGAGGTAGGAAGTGTTCCCTCCTTGTCAGTGATGTGAAAGAGCTTGAGAAGGATTGATATTACTTCTTCTTTAAATGTTTGGTAGAATTCTTTTGTGAAGCCACCTGGTCCAGGACTTCTCTTTGCTGGTAAGTTTTAGATTAATAATTCAGTCTCTTTACCTGTTATAGGTCTGTTGAGATTTTTATTTGTGAGTTGGTTTAGGGCATTTGTGTGTTTCAAGAAGTTTGTCCATTTCTCTTAATGGTTATCTAATTTGTTGGCTTACAGTTGTTCATAGTATTCTTCTATAATTCCTTTTTGCCTCTATAAGGTTTGTAGTAATACTTCCACTGTTATTCTGATTTTAGTTATTTGTGTCTTCTCTTTTTTATTTTGTCAGTCTAGCTAAAGGTTTGTCAATTTTGTTTATTTTTTCAAAGAACCAAATTTTAGTTTCATTAATTTTTTTCTATTGTTTTATTTCTCCAGTTTGTTAACTTTGCTCTAAACTTTATTATTTCTTTCCATCTGCTAGCTTTGAGTTTGGCTTTATTTTCCTTTTCTAGTTCCTTATGGTGTGAAGCTGTTGATTTGAGATCTTACATTTTTTTTTACAATGTAAACATTTACACCTATCGATTTCCCTCTGAGCACTACTTCCACTGCATCCCATAAATTTGGTATGTTGTGTTTTTATTTTTATTTGTTTCTAAGTATTTTCTAATTTATCTTGTGATGGCTTCTTTAAGAGTATGTTGTTGAGTTTCCACAAATTTGTGAATTTTCCTGTTTTCTTTGTTACTGATTTTTAACTTCATCCTGTTGTGATTGGAGAAGGTACTTAGTATGATATCTGTCTTTTAATCTATTCAGACTTATTTTGTGGTTTAACATGTGATCTGTCCTGTAGAATGTCCCATGTGCACTTGAAAAAAGAAAACTGTATTCTGCTGTTTTGGGGTAGTGTTCTATATAACTTTTATATCTAGTTGGTTTGTTGCATTTTTCAAGTCCTCTATTTTCTTACATCTCTTATGTCTGACTGATCTATCCATTACTGAAAGCGGGGCATTGATATCACCAACATTATTATAGAGCTCTCTATTTCTCACCTTCTGTTCTATCAGTTTGATGCTCCATATATTTTGAGGTATTTTATTAGGTGCATAAATGTTTGTAATTTCTATTTTCATTGTGATATTGAACCTTTTTTAACTTAATTTTTTATTGAAGTATAGTTGATTTACAACATTTTATTAGTTTCAGGTGTACAACATAGTTATTCAAAATTTTTACAGGTCATACTCCATTTAAAGTTATTACAAAATAATGGCTATATTCCCTGTGCTCTACAATATATCCTTGTTGCTTGTCTATTTTAGATATAGTACTTTCTATCTCTTAATCCCATAACCCTATCTTGCCCTTCTCTCTCCCCACTGGTAACCACCAGTTTGTTTTCCATATCTGAGAGTCTGTTTCTAATTTGTTATATACCTTTGTTTTATTTTTTCAGGTACCACATATGTGATAACAAAGAGTGTTTGTCTTTTTCTGTCTGACTTATTTCACTAAGCATAGTACTCTCTAGGTCCATTCAGTCTGTTGCAAATGGCAGAAACTTATTCTTTTATATGGCTGAGTAATATTCATAGTATATATATACACCACATCTTTATCCATTTATCTGTTGATGAATACGTAGATTATTTCTTGAGACTTTTATTAAGATACATCTTCTTTGTATATTGTAAACATTTTAGAGGTAAGGTCTATTTTGTTTGATATGAGTATAGCCACTCCAGCCATATTTTCGTCACCATTTTTATGAAATATGTTTTTGTATCCTTTTACATTCAACCTATTTGTCTTCAGAAGTAATGTCTCTGATAGAGAGCCCATAGTTGGATTATGAATTTTTATTCATTTTGCCAATTTCTATATTTTTATTGGAGAGTTTAATCAATTTACACTTAAGGTAGTTACTGATAAGGAGGGATTTCCTTCTGCCATTTTTCAGAAAACAAATGTTTTCTCTATGCCTGTAGGTTTTTATGTCCCTCATTTTCTCCATTACTGCTTTATTTTTAGTTAACTTTTGATAGTGAAATGTTTCATTTCTCTTCTCAATTCTTTATATGTATATCCTATAGATATTTTCTTGATGGTTACCATGGGTATTATATTTAATATCCCAAAGTTATAATAATCTATTTTGAGTTGATGCCAACTTAACTTCAATAACATAAAAAAGCTCTACTACTATACCACACCTCCCTCAGTTTTTGTTATTAATGTCATAGATTACATCATTACACATTTTCTGTACAATAAACTAGATTAATAATTTTTATGCATTTGTATTTTAAACCCTTTAGAAAACAAAAGTCAGGCTCAGCCAAAATTACAGTAATAGTAGCTTTTACAGGTGCCCATACATTACCTTTACCCTAATTTCTTTATATGGCTTCAAGTACCATCTTCCTTTCATTTCAACCTGAAGCACTTCCTTTAACATTTCTTGGAGGGAAGGTGTGGTGGTAATGACCTCCCTCAGCTTTTTAAAATCTGGGGGTGTCATTTCTCCCTCATGTTTGAAGAGTAGCTTTATTGGATATAAAGTTGTCCATCGACAGTTTTGTTTTCCTTTAAGCATATTGAGTATATCAACCCACTGACTTCTGGCCTTCAAGCTTTCTGAAGAGAAATTGACAGATAACCTCATTGGGGATCACTTGCATGTGATGAGTCACTTCTCTCATGCTGCTTTCAAGGTTGTCTCTTTGTCTCTTTCAACATTTTGATTATAATGTATCTCAGTGTGAGTATTTTTGAGTAGATTCTAGTTGGAGTTTTTGAGCTTCTTGGATTTGTAGATGCATTTATTGCAATTTCAATCCTTTAAATTTGGGGAGTTTTCAGGCATTATTCATTTCGTTCCTTTCTCTCTCTCTTCTGATGGCATTTCCACAATGCCTATGTTGGTCCACTTGATGGTGTTTCACAGGTGTCTTAGGCTCTGTTCAATTTTCTTCATTCTTTTTTCTTTCTGTTCCTTAGACTTCATAATTTCAGTTGTTCTTTCTTTATGTTCACTGATTCTTCCATTTGCACAAATCTACTTTTTAACCCTTTTGAGGTAGTTTTCATTTCAGTTATTATACTTTTCAGCATCAAAATTTCTTTTTGGTTCTATTTGAAAATAATTTAATCTCTTCATTGATATTTTTTAATGTATTATTTTCCTTTGTCCATGTCTTCCTTTAGCTCTTTGAGTGTCTTTAAAACAGTTGTTTTAAAATCTTTGTCTAGTAATTTTGACATTTGTGCTTCCTCAGGTACATTTTCTGTTGGTTTATTTTGCTCCTATTTTTTTTTCTGTGTGTGTGGTACGTTGGCCTCTCACTGTTGTGGCCTCTTCCGTTGCAGACCACAGGCTCCGGACACGCAAGTTCAGTGGCCATGGCTCACAGGCCCAGCCGCTCCGTGGCACGTGGGGTCCTCCCAGACTGTGGCATGAACCCATGTCCCCTGCATCGGCAGGCGGACTCTCAATCACTGTGCCACCAGAGAAGCCCTTTTTTGCTTCTTTGAATCAGCTGTACATTCTTGTTTCTTTGTATGCCTTGTTTTTTTACTGAAAATTGGACTTTTGAATTTGATAACATGGAAACTGGTTAAGTCAGATTTCTCCTTTTCCCCAGAGTTTGGTACTTCTAAAAGTTGCTATAAGGTGTCTCTGTATTGGAGTAAAAGCTTAAGATCTTCTGCATGTCTTTTCTGAGCTCCATATTTCCCTAGGTATGCATGGTGGCTTTATAAGTTCCCCCATATACATAGTTGCTTTTGAATATCAAAAACAAACAAACAAACAAACAGCAAGCAAACAAAAAAACAGGTGGCTCTTTTAAATCTCCTGGAAATTACTTCAGCTGGTGAGAAGTTGGAACATTGGTGGCCAGCCTCGAAATCCACACTTCAGCAGTGAGAGCAGTAATTCACAGTTAGAACCAAGGACCCCTACATGTGGATGACAAGGATCTTATTGGCCACCCTGGCTCCAGAGGAAGCTGCTCCAGATATTTGGGTTACGTTCTTCACAGCTGCCTGATATGGGGCTGGGTTAGGGGGCTGAGTAGCTGCAACCACGCTAATGGCTGAAATAAACCAAAATGAATGAAAATGTCCTAGCAAGCTATCCCTTGAAGTTACAAGTTTTCAAATAAACTCCAAACTTCCAAAATATCCACCTCTGATAGTTTCTCCTAGTACAGTTGCTGTCCAGGTAGAGAGATGAATTCTTGGTGCTTCCAACTTCACTATCTTCCCTGACTTTATTCTCTTGAGGTTTAATCTTAATAGTAATACATGATAACTTTTTTAAACCATATTGGTTTCCCTGTATTGGAGATCCTGATTTTCTCTTTTATTAAATTTAGTGTCTATGACCTGTTTATTGGCTACATTAAATACATAAACTTTAAGAAACCTATGTATTTTAATAAATCAGAAAATTACAGTGCACTAACATCCTAGTCAATCAAGTGTCTTCATGGCACTATAGTACCACTTTGTGGGGTAACTGAAATCACTTTTCTTTGCTATTACTAACTATCATGCAGTATGAAATAATTTAAAAAGTATAAAGGTTCTTGAGGAGAGCAATTTACCTGTGTTCTTTTTAAAAAACTTTTATTGGAATATAGTTGATTTACAATGTTGTGTTAGTTTCAGGTGTACAACAAAGGGAATCAGTTATATATATATATATATATATATATATATATATATATATATATATATATATATATATATATATATAATGTATCCACTCTTTTTTTTTAAAGATATTTTTCCCATGTAGGCCATTACAGAGTATTGAGTAGCATTCCCTGTGCTATACAGCAGGTTCTTATTAGTTATCTATTTTATATATGGTAGTGTGTATATGTCAATACCAATCTCCCAATTTATTCTTCCCCCCACTTATCCCCTGGTAACCACAAGTTTGTTTTCTACATCTGTGATTCTACTTCTATTTTGTAAATAAGCTCATTTGTATCACTTATTTAGATTCCACATGTAAGTTATATCATATGATATTTGTCTTTCTGTGTCTGACTTACTTCACTCAGTATGACAATCTCTATGTCCATCCATGTTGCTGCAAATGACACTATTTTGTTCTTTTTTATGGCCGAGTAATATTCCATTGTATATATAGATCACATCTTCTTTATCCATTTCTTTGTTGATGGACATTTAGGTTGCTTCCATGTCCTGGCTATTGTAAATAGTGCTGCAAAAAACATTGGGGTGCATATATCTTTTGAAATTATGGTTTTCTCTGGGTATATGCCCAGGAGGGGGATTGCTGGATTATATTGTAGTTCTATTTTTAATTTTTTAAGGAACCTCCATACTGTTTTCTGTAGTGGCTGTACCAGTTTACATCCCCACCAACAGTGTAGGAGGGTTCCGTTTTCTCCGCACCTTCTCCAGCATTTTTGTTTGTAGGTTTTTGATGACAGCCATTCTGGCCAGAGTGAGGTGATACCTCATTGAAGTTGTGATTTGCATTTCTCTAATAATTAGTGATGTTGAGCATCTTTTTATGTGCTTTTTCCCCATCTGTATGTCTTATTTGGAGAAATGTCTATTTAGGTCTTCTGCCCATTTTTTGATTGAATTATTATTATTTTTTTGATATTGAGCTGCATGAGCTGTTGTATATTTTGGAGATGAATCCCTTGTCAATTGCTTCTTTTGCAAATATTTTCTCCCATTCTGAGGGTTGTCCTTTTGTTTTGTTTATGGTTTCCTTTGCTGTGCAAAAGCTTTTAAGCTTCATTAGGTCCCATCTGTTTATATTTGTTTTTATTTTCATAACTCTAGGAGGTGGATCAAAAAAGATCTTTCTGCGTTTTATGTCAGAGAGTGTTCTGCTTATGTTTTTCTCTAAGGGTTTTATAGTGTCTGGTTTTACATTTAGGTCTTTAATCCATTTTGAGTTTATTTTTGTGTATGGTGTTAGGAAGTGTTCTAATTTCATTCTTTTACATGTAGTTGTCCAGTTTTCCCAGCACCACTTACTGAAGAGGCTGTCTTTTCTCCATTGTATATTCTTGCCTCCATTATCAAAAATAAGGTGACCATATGTGTGTGGGTTTATCTCTGGACTTTCTATCCTGTACCATTGATCTATATTTCTGTTTTTGTGCCAGTACCATACTGTCTTGATTATTGTAGCTTTGTAGTATAGTCTGAAGTCAGGGAGCTTGATTTCTCCAGCTCCATTTTTCTTTCTCAAGATTGCTTTGGCTATTTGGGGTCTTTTGTGTTTCCATACAAATTGTAAACGTTTTTTGTTCTAATTCTGTGGAAAATGCCATTGGTAGTTTGATAGGGATTGCATTGAATCTGTAGATTGCTTTGGGTAGTAGAGTCATTTTCACAATATTGCTTCTTCCAATCCAAGAACATGGTCCATCTCTCCATCTGTTTGTGTCATCTTTGATTTATTTCATCAGTATCTTACAGTTTCCTGAGTACAGGTCTTTTGCCTCTTTAGGTAGGTTTATTCCAAGGTATTTTATTCTTTTTGTTGTGATTCTCTATATTCTTGGCATTAACATTTACGAATAGAGTGAGTTCCTTCTGGGAAAAATCAGCTTAAGTGAGATCAAAGTTTTGGAGAGTACCACCATGGTAAAAATAGGTGGGTACGTATAGATAGATTTCAGTGTGAAAAATTATCAATTTGCCTTTAATAGCCCTGAGTTTGGTGCTCTAAGTGCACTTAAAGGCATGACTTAACATAGAGGGATTTAGAAAGGAAATGCGGTTGACTTCCCAAGCTGTGCACTTCATGGGATACAGTTTTGTAATAAAGACCGTAGAAAATTATGAAACTTCTGAAGGAAACTTCCTGTCTGTGTATGTATATGTGTGTGTTTACAGTTTATACTGGATTAGGATTATAAACCTTGATAGTGTCTAAAAATACTAAAGGGGAATATGAGGATGTAAGCCAAATAAATGAGGCGTGCTAGAATGCTTAATTGTGTATTAGTCTTTTTTTTAGCAGTGTATATTCTTCAGGAAACAGCTGCCTGAGAACCCATCTCCTGATAGAAAACAGTTCTGAGTTTGAAATTCAAGGCTCTCAGAATGAAAAATGGTGACCCTCTAGAATTTTAGTCTTATCACTAAATTTGCAAAGTTGGATTAGACCAAGCCCAGCTACTTATCAACTGCATTATTACTCTCTCCCTTGGGCCTTGGTTAACTCATCCATGGAATTGCGGAGTCACACTCGATATCCTTAAAGTCCCTCTTAAATGCATGTCCTCTGGTTACACACATGTCAATCCTCTAGTTAAACTTTCTGTGCCACAGATGGTGTTTTGTATAGCATCCTGCAAGTGTTTCCCAACTCTGCTGAGAGGGCTCCAGGCAGACCAGGAGAGTCTGGGTTCATTACAAACATCCCTCTTTGAAAACTAATATCCGTGGTATTCACCTATCATTTCTTAGCTAGTTGGATCTTACTTCCATATGTTACTACTCCTCCTTTAGGTCTTATACTTTCAGCCAGTCTTAGACATGTCCGTTGAGTTCTAAGGACAAGTTTTCAGAATGCTCATCTCCTGTTTGTTTTCCTCTAGAGCTACATTTGTTCATTAATGTGCCTTTTGTAATGTGGTATTCACCGTGACTGAAGCTACTAAAATTGTAGCTACTAAAATAGTTGCTGTGATCCTTCAGTGGTTAGACGTGTTCTTCATACTTACTGGTCAGTATGAATTTTAAAATTAAAGTGCATATTTAATCTAGTATTTATTTTTCCTCCATTAGTCCTCTTAAAATATTAATGGTGTCTATTATAATCAATAATTCTTGTGCTGAAAAAGTAATAAATTGCTCTGATGTTTGCACAACTTTCTAATAATAATGTACTAAAAGATAAAGTATATAAAGTACAACTATCTTGCCATAATCAGTCCTAAGGAATTGGTTTTCATTCTGGAATTACACTTGAATTTCAATTTCTTATTAAACCCAAGCTCATTTTTCTCCCCTGTGATATATATATATATATATATATATATATATATATATATATATATATATATATATAATTTAATCAGATGGGTATTATTTTAGTTGTTATAGAGCCTGGTAACAGCTATTTGATGTTGACTGTCCACTTCTGTTCAACTTCTAATGATAGCAAGAGCTCTGTGGTCCCATAGGACTCATATTTTATTATATTGCTCTTGCTGCCATGCTTGTTATTTCCTCAGCCTCTTCTGCAGAAGGAATTCTGTAGGAATGTTTACGTAATTTCAGATTTGAATTTTGTTTAACATAACAGCATGCTCACTTTTAAAAATAAAGGAAGGAGACTGATTTCTACTCTTTGCCATCCTATTTATTTATTTATTTGTGGTCTAGTTGATTACAATGTTGTGCCTATCTCTGTTGTACAGCAAAGTGACTCAGTTATACACAGAGACATTTTAAAAAATATTATTTTCCATTATGGTTTATCCCAGGAGATTTGGTATATGTCCCTCTGTTGTAGAGTAGGACCTTGTTGTTTATCCATCCTGTATATAATAGTTTGCATCTGCTATAAAATAAAATTTGTTTAAAATAAAATTTATTTTCAGCTATAAAATAAATAAGTCATAGGGATGTAATGTACAGAATGGTGACTACAGTTAATAATACTGTACTACGTATTTGAAAGTTGTTAAGAGAGTATATCTTGAAAGTTCTCATCAAGACTTCCCAGGTGGTGCAGTGGTTAAGAATCCACCTGTCAATGCAGGGGACATGGGTTCAATCCCTGGTCTGGGAAGATCCCATATGCCTTGGAGCAATTAAGCCAGTGAGCCACAACTACTGAGCCCGTGTGCCCTAGAGCCCACGCACTGCAACTGCTGAAGCCCGTGTGCCTAGAGCCCATGCTCCACAACAAGAGAAGCCACCGCAATGAGAAGCCCCCGCCTGCTGCAACTAGAGAAAGCCCACGTGCAGGAACAAAGACCTAGCACAGCCAAAAGAAAATAAATTTAAAAAAGAAAAGTTCTCATCACAAGAAAAAATTCTTGTGTATGGTGATGGATGCTAAGTACATCTGTTGTGGTGATCATTTTGCAATATATGTAAATATTGAATCATTATGTTGTACACTTGAAACTAATACAACATTCTATGTCAATTGTACCTCAATTTAAAAAAAGAAAATTTCAAGTGTATATGTAAGTTGGAGAAGAGAAATGGAGGAGTATTTAGAGGTGGATATGGAGGTCAAAAGTGGTATTATGTATGTATGTATGTATTTATTTTTTTGCGGTACACGGGCCTTTCACTGTCGTGGCCTCTCCCATTGCGTAGCACAGGCTCCGGACATGCAGGCTCAGCGGCCATGGCTCACGGACCCAGCTGCTCTGCGGCACGTAGGATCTTCCCAGACCGGGGCCCAAACCCGTGTCACCTGCATTGGCAGGCGGACTCTCAACAACTGCACCACCAGGGAAGCCCTATGTATTTATTTTTTAAGATGCAAAAATTATGGTACCATTGTATGCTGATTATAATGATTAAATAAAATTTTTATTGTTTATCCATGAGATGGTGTTGGTGATTATCTGGGGCAGTATACTGCCTTGTATCTTTCTGTTTGGGAGAGTAGATAGATTCTGGTGCAAAGTGGAAGGTTTGGTCTCTGCAAGGGGCATGGACAGTGAATCCACTGTGTCGGGAGAGAAGTCAGGGTGCATGGACACAATGGCATGTAGGTGGGCAGATGTGGGGAAAATAGGGAAGTTGCCTTCCGATTGCTTCTGTCTTCTCAGGCCTATGGAAATGTCACATACAAAGTGGCACTTGCCATCTACCTCTACAAAAATTAAATTATGAGACGCTGCATCTGCTGACCTTCAACACCCCCTGAAAGGAATTCAGGGTGGAGATCAGAAATGAGGCACTCTGTTCTGGAAAAAACTGGCAGAACAGGTCCTTAGACAGTTAAATATTTTCAGGAGATGATTTTATGAGCCCAATTCTTGCATCTCCTCATATCTAGAAAAGCACTAGAAAATTCTTCATGGTGATGTCTGCTCCTCGGGACTAGCAGTAACCTTCATGAAACTAGCAGAACCTTCTGCAAAAAGTATCTGCTTGATTGCATGTACTCCCCCTTCACCAAAATCACGTATATACCGACCTTCCCCACTTCCTCTTTGGAGTAGTTTCTCAGAGCTATTTGATATGCTGTTTCCCAGGCTATAGTCCTCATTTTGCCCCCAAATAAAACTTAACTCACAGCTCTCACGCTGTGCAATTTTTTTTAGTCAGCAGAAGCAAGTCATCAGCTGAGAGTGGTCACTGAGGAGGAGAAGACTTGGGAAGTTTTCAGAAAGAGAAGGTGTGAAGTATGAAATAATTGAGGAGCGTGAGAGAGTGAGCAGACAAAGAAATATGTTAGAATTGTCGGGCAACAGTGAGGGCCCTTGTGAAGTTATTGGTCATGAGTTAAAGCGAGACCAAAACTTAGACATCTTAGAGGAGGTCTGGTCCAGATCAAACCTGGTTGTTCCTGTTAATTAGATTCATCACCTGGACCAGGTCCATTAATTGATGCCTGAGCCCCATGGAGGAGAGGACAAAGAGTTAGACATGAAAACAAAAAAAACTGTCAACAAAAGCTCTGAAATTTTGATACTTCTTTAAATTGTGTAAACCAAAGCAGGAAAGAAGACCATGTCTGCTCTCCTGCCCCTCATCAAGGGGCATCTCAAGGAATCTCCTGCTTTGCCACTGGTGGAATTTTTGGCCACACCAGGTGAGGATGGTAGTGTCTTTGAGGAACTTTATGAAACCTGATGAATGTGGAAGAGCTGGAGAACATCGCAGTCCCCAGGAAGATGTAGAGGATTAATGTGTAAATATCATATGGTTACTAACTAGAATGTTTCATCATCAACTCAAGACCCCTCTGGGAAATCCCAGAAGGGCTTAAATGCACTTAACTTATTACAGGCTGTAGCAGGATGGTTTCTAAACCTGGTCTTCCAAGATTCC
Source organism: Mesoplodon mirus (assembly GCF_964341445.2). Lineage (NCBI taxonomy): Eukaryota > Metazoa > Chordata > Mammalia > Artiodactyla > Ziphiidae > Mesoplodon > Mesoplodon mirus. Next base: position 120,804 of record NW_028295317.1, read on the forward strand.
TGTTCTCTGATTCTTCATTGAAACACTAATCTGGATACTGCTGTGAGGAGAATTTGCAGTTGTAAAACTGAGTGGATTGATCTTAATACATAGAGTTTATCCAGGTGGACTGGACCCAATCAGGTAAACACTTTACATACAGAGTTTGCTCCAGCTGGCAGCAGAAGAGAAGATCAGAGAGATTTGATGTACAAGGTAACTTGATACATCATTGCTGGCCTGAAGGCAGAGGAAAACACATGAAAAGGAATGTGGGTGGTCTTAAGATGCTGAGAGAGGACCCTGGGTGACAGCCAGAGAAGAAGGGACCTAGCACTTCCAACAGCAAGGAATCGTACTCTAACAACCTAAATAAGCCTTGAGGCAGATGTCTTCCTAGAGCCTCCAGACAAGGAATCTGCCTTGCTAACACCTTCCTCTCAGCCTTAAGATACTCTGACCATTGAATCCAGGCTGTTGTAAACTATACGTTAATAAATGGGTGTTATTTGAAGCCACTTAGCATGCGGTAATCTGTTATGCATGAACAAAAAACTAATACATAGTCCATGACTCCAGTCATCACAATTCTTCATGACCTTTGTCATCACAGTGGTCCATGCCTTCGTCATCACAAGGCTCTGTGACTTCTGTCAGCACAATGCTCCATGAACTTTTCATCACAATGCTCTGTGACCCTTGTCATCACTATGCTTCATGCCTTTGTCAGCACAATTCTCCATGACCCTTGTCATCAAAATTCTCCATCCGCTTGTCAGCCCAATGCTCCATGACCCATGTCATCACAATGCACCATGTGCTTCTCAGGACAATGCTCCACAACCTTGTCAACACACTGCTCCATAAACCTTGTCATCAAAATGCTGCATGCACTTCTCATCAAAATGCTCTCTCATGACTGATATCACAATGTTCCATCACTAGTCATCACAATACACCCTCACACCTGTCATCAAAATGTTCCATGAACACTTTCATCACAATGCTACATTCCCTTATCATCACAATGGTCCATGACCCCTGTCATCAAAATGTTCCATGACCCTTTTCATCACAATGTTCCATGAACCCTGACATCACAATGTTCCATAACCCCTGTCATCAAAATATTCCATGACACTTTTCATCAAATTGCTTCATCACGCTGTCATCAAAATGCTCCCTGCATTTCTAATCACAATGCAACATGCCCTTGTCTTCAAAATGATCCATGACCTTTGTCATCACAAAGCTCCTTGACCCATAGCATCACAATGCTCCATGCCATTGTCATCACAATGCTCCATGAAACCTCTCATCACATTGCTCCATGCCCTCGTCATCACAAAGCTCCATGACGCTTGTCATCACAATGCTCCATGCCCTTCTCATCACAATGCTCCATGCCCTTGTCATTACAATCCTCCATAACCCATGTATCACAGTTTGCCGTTCCCTTGTCATCACAATTCCTCATGCCCACTCTCATCACAATAATCCATGAAACATTTCAGACCAATGCTCCATGCCCTTGTCATCACAATTCTCCATTACTCCTGTAATAACAATGCTCCATGACCCCTGCCATCATAATGTTCCATGGCCTTGTCATCACGAAGCTCCATGATGCATGTCATCAGAATGCTCCATGGCCTTCTTATCACAATGCTCCATGACCTTGTCATCAAAATGCTCCAAGACCCCTGTAATCACAACGCTCCATGCCCTTTTTCATCTCAATGCTCCATGAACCCTGTCATCACAATGCACCATGCCCATCATCATAATGCTTCATGCTATTGTCATCACAATGGAATCAAAATGCTCCATGACCTCTGTCATCACAATGCTCCAAACCCTTGTGATCACAATGTTCCATAACACTTGTCATCACAACGCCCCTTGATACTCGTCATCACAATTATCCATGGTCTTCTCATCACAATGCTCAAAGACCTTTGTCATCACAATGCTCAATACACTTGTCACCACCATGCTACCTGACACTTGCCGTCAGTATGCTCCTTGAACCCTGTCATGACAAGGCTCCGTGCAATTTTCATCACAATGATCCATGCCCTTTTCATCACAATGCTCCAAGACACATGTAATCACAATGCTCCATGCCCTTTTCATCACAAAGCTCCATGACGCATATCATCAGAATGCTCCATGGCCTTCTCATCACAATGCTCCATGCCCTTGTCATCACAATGCTGCAAGACACCTGTAATCACAATGCTCCATGTCCCTTTTCATCTGAATGCCCCATGAACACTGTCATCACCATGCACCATGCCCATAAATATAATGCTTCATGCTATTGTCATCACAATGAAATAAAAATGCTCCATGACCCCTGTCATCACAGTGCTCCATGACCACAGTCATCACAACGCTCCATGACCCCTGACAACACAAAGATCCGGGACTGTTGTCATCAAAATGCTCCATGACCCTTGTCATCACATTGATCCATGCCCTTGTCATCCCAATGCTCCATGACCCCTGTAATCACAATGCTCTGTGACATAGTCATCACAGTGCTCCATGACACTTGTCATCAAAATGCTCCATGCCTTTGTCAGCAAAATGCTACATGACCTTATCATCACAATGCTCCATGCGCTTGTCATCACAATCCTCCAAGAACATTGGGATCACATTACTTCATGCCCTTGTCATCACAATGTTCCATGCTCCTTGAAATCAAAATGATCCATGACCTCTGTCATCACAATGCTCCAAACCCTTGTAATCACAATGTTCTATAACACTTGTCATCACAACGCTCCATGAAGCCTGTCATCACAATAATCCATGCCCTTGTCATCACAATGCTCCATGAGGTTTGTCACCACAATGCTCAATACACTTGTCATCACAATGCTCCCTGACACTTGTCATCAGTATGCTCCTTGAACCCTGTCATGACAAGGCTCCATACCTTTTTCATCACAATGATCCATGCACTTTTCATCACAATGCTACAAGACCCTTGTAATCACAATGCTCCATGCCCTTGTCATCACAAAGCTCCATGACGCATGTCATCAGAATGCTCAATGGCCTTCTCATCACAATGCTCCATGCCCTTGTCAGCACAATGCTCCAAGACGCCTGGAATCACAATGCTCCATGCCCCTTTTCATCAGAATGCTCCATGAGACTTGTCATCACAAGGCTCCATGGTTTTCTCATCACAATGCTTCATGATCTTGTCATCACAATGCTCCATTCCCTTGTCATTACAATGCTCCATGACCCCTGTCATCACAATACTCCATGGATATTTTCAGCCCAATGATGCATGACCTTCTCATCACAATGCTCCATGACACCTGTCATTACAATGCTCCATGACCACTGTCATCAAAATGCTCCATGAACACTGACAACAAAATGATCCGGGACTATTGTAATCAAAATGCTCCATGTTACTTGTCATCACAATGATCCATGCCCTTGTTATCCCAATGATCCATGACCCCTGTAATCACAATGCTACGTGATGCTTGTCATCACAGTGTTCCATGACACTTGACATTACAATGTTCCATGCCTTTGTCAGCAAAATGCTACAGGACCTTGTCATCACAATATTCCGTGTGCTTGTCATCACAACACTCTAATTCCTTTGTCATCACAATCCTCCATGACCCTTGGGATGACATTGCTTCATGCCCTTGTCATCACAATGCTCCATGCTCCTTGAAATCAAAATGATCCAAGACCCCGGTCATCACAATGCTCCGTGACTCCAGTCATCACAATATATCATGACCTTTGTCATCACAATGATCCATGCCCTCGTCATAACAAGGCTCTGTGACCTTTGTCACCACAATGCTCCATGAACTTTTCATCACAATGCTCTGTGACCCCTGTCATCACAATGCTCCATGCCATTGCCAGCACAATGCGCCATGATCCTTGTCATCACAATGCTCCAGGCACTTGTCAAAACAATGCTCCATGACTCATGCCATCACAATGCGCCATGCACTTGTCATCACAATGCTCCACAACATTGTCATCACAATGCCTTAAAAACATTGTCCTCACAATGCTCCATGCACTTCTCATCAAAATGCTCTCTCACAACTGATATCACAATGTTCCATCACTAGTCACAACAATACTCCCTCACCCCTGTCATCACAATGTTCCATGAACCCTGTCATCACAATGCTACATGCCCTTATCATCACAATGCTCCATGACCCCTGACATCACAATGTTCCATAACCCCTGTCATCAAAATGCTCCATGACACTTTTCATCACAGTGCTCCATGAACCCTGACATCACTTGTTCCATAACCCCTGTCATCAAAATGTTCCATGACACTTTTCATCTATTTTCTCCATGACCCTGTCATCACAATGCTCCCTGCCCTTGTCATCAAAATGCTCCATGACATTTGTCATCAAAAAGCTCCATGACCCTTGGCATCACAATGCTCCATGTCATTGTCACCACAATGCTCCATGAACACTCTCCTCACATTGCTCCATGTCCTTGTCATCACAAAGCTCCATGACGCTTGTCATCACAATGCTCGATGCCCTTCTTATCACACTGTTCCTTGCCCTTGTCATCACAATGTTACATGCCCACTCTCATCACAATAAACCATGAAAATTTTCAAACCAATGCTCCATGCCCTTTTCATCAAAATGCTCCATTACCCCTGTCGTAACAATGCTCCATGACCCCTGCCATCACAATGTTCCACGGCCGTGTCATCACAAGGCTCCATGATCCTTGTCATCACAATTCTCCAAGACCCCTGTAATCACAATGCTCCATGCCTTTGTCATCACAAAGCTCCATGACTTCATCAGAATGCCCTATGGCCTTCTCATCAGAATGGTCCATGCCATTGTCATCACAATGCTCTAAGACCCATGTAACCACAGTGCTCCATGCCCCTTTTCATCAGAATGCTCCATGAGACTTGTCATCACAAGGCTCCATGGTCTTCTCATCACAATGCTCCAGGAACTTGTCATCACAATACTCCATTCCCTTGTCATCACAATGCTCCATGACCCCTGTCATCACGATACTCCATGAATATTTTCAGCCCAATGCTCCATGACCTTCTCATCACAAAGCTCCATGACCCCTGTCATCACAATGCTCCATGACCACTGTTATCACAATGCTCCATGACCCCTGACAACACAATGATCCGGGACTCTTGTCATCAAAATGCTCCATGACACTTGTCATCACAATGATCCATGCACTTATCATCCCAATGCTCCATGGACCCTGTAATCAAAATGCTCCGTGACGCTTGTCATCACAGTGTTCCATGCCCTTGTCATCACAATGCTCCATGCCCACTCTTATCACAATAATCTATGAAATTTTTCAGACCTATGCTCCCTCCACTTGTCATCACACTGCTCCATTACCCCTGTCACATCAATGCTCCATGACCCCTGCCATCACAATGTTCCTCAGCCTTGTCATCACAAGGCACCATGACCCCTGTAGTCACAATGCTCCTTGACGCTTGTCATCACAGTGCTCCATGACGCTTGTCATCACAATGCTCCATGCCTTTGTCAGTAAAATGCTACATGACCTTGTCATCACAATGCTCCATGAGCTTGTCATCACAATACTCCATTACCATTGTCATCACAATCCTCCATGAACCTTGGGATCACATTGCTTCATGCCCTTGTCATCACAATGCTCCATGCCTTTCTCAGCAAAATGCTACATGACCTTGTCATCACAATGCTCCATGCGCTTGTCATAACAATCCTCCATGAACCTTAGGATCACATTGTTTCCTGCCCTTGTCATCAAAATGCTCCATGCTCCTTGAAATCAAAATGATCCATGACCTCTGTCATCACAATGCTCCAAACCCTTGTGTTCACAATGTTCCATAACACTTTTCATCACAACGCTCCATGATGCCTGTCATCACAATGCTCCACGGTCTTGCCATCACAGAGCTCCATGTCCCTTGTCATCACAATTCTCAACGTCCTTGTCATCACAATGCTCCATGACACTACTCATCACAATCTTACATGCTCTTGTCATCACAATTCTCCATGCACTTGTCATCGCAATGCTCCATGACCCCTGTCATAGCCAGCTCCATGTGCTTGTCATCACAATGCTTCACGAATATTTCATCAAAATTCCCAATGGCCCTTGTCATCACAATGCTCGAAGCCCTTGTCATCACAATGCTCCATTACCTTGTTCATCACAATCCTCCGTGACATTTGGCATCACAATGCTCAATGCCATTGTCATCACAATGGACCATGACATATGTCATCACAATGCTCCCTGACACCAGTCTTCACAATACTCCGTGACCTTGTCATCACAATGCTCCATGCCCTTGTCATCACATATCGCCATGCACACTGTCATCACAATAATCCATGAAACTTGTCCGACCAATGCTCCATGCTCCTGTCATCACAATGCTCCATGACCTTGTCATCGCAATGCTCCATGACCACTGTCATCACAATGCTCCGTGACTCCAGTCATCACAATGCTTCATGACCTTTATCATCACAATGGTCCATGCCCTCGTCATCACAATGCTCTGTGACCTTTGTCACCACAATGCTCCATGAACTTTTCATCACAATGCTCCATGACCCTTGGCATCACAGTGCTCCATGCACTTGTCAGCACATTGCTCCATGACCCTTGTCATCACAGTGCTTCAAGAGCCCTGTAATCACAATGCTCCATGCCTCTTTTCATCATGTTTGACCAAATTTCAAAAAAGAAGTGAAGAAAGAACCTACCTGCCAGGAAGGGACATTGTGGGGTGCAGCATCCAGTCGGATCAGGGCTCTGCATCTCCTGCTCAGAAACCTTCGCCACCTGGCTCATGGTGATGCTGGCAGCTGAGCAGCCCTGGAGAAGGCGATCCTGTCTCCAGGCCTCACAGAGAAGCAGAGGAGGTCCCCGGAGGATGTGGCCCACACCCTGGCAAGCTCTGAGTGCCTCCTGCCATCAGCTCTGAGCAGGCTCTGACCTCTGGGCCCCGTGGTGGGGAAGGGCTGGCCAGTACATACGCACGGCTGTGGGGCCTGCAGAGCCTGTGCCCAGGCAGGGTGAGCTCTGAAGGAGAAGGCTTCCACAGTCACCAACAGTCTCCGCATGGTGGCCCATCCCGTGCCAAACACCTGCCACCCACAGCGAGAAGACCCAGCCACTAGAAAGTCCAGAAGGGGCCCTGTCCTTTGCCTTTGGGCTGGGGTTTCTCCACCAACTGGGCTTGCATGTGCCCCCTGCCTCACCCACTGCCCCGCCTGCCCTTTCTCTGTGACACGTACAATGGACATGTCACAGAGGCAGGCGGAGCCGTCAGATATAAAAGGAGTGAGAAGCTCTCCCACTGTCACTCTCTGCTCTCAGATCAAGCACGCAGCAGCTCTGATATGGAAGCCATGGATACCACACCTCCTTCCCACGCCATCATCTACCATTCTGCTCCTGTTTTCCCCAGCACCCCATTTACGGCTTTGGTGGGCATCAGTGCTCCAGCAGGCAGCACGTCTGACCACGAACCTATGGACACCACACCTCCTTCCCACGCCGTCATCTTCCATTCTGCTCCTGTTTTCTCCAGCATCCAACTTACGGCTTTGTCGGGCATTGGTGCTTCAGCAGGCAGCACCTCAGACCCCAAACCTATGGACAGCACACCTCCTTCCCACGCCTTCATCTTCCATTCTGCTCCTGCTTTCTCTAGCACCCATTCACGGCTTTGGCGGTCATGGCGTTGTCGGGCGTCGGTGCTTCGGCAGGCAGCACATCTGACACCAAAGCTACGGACACCTCACCTCCTTTCCAGGCTGACAAGACCCAACAGATATAAAGCAGAAAAAAAAATACAAAAATACAAAAATACAAAAAACAAACAAACAAAACAAAACAAAACAAAACAAAACAAAAAAATAGACCAACACTTCAATGTTATGACAGAAAGTTGAGTAAGGTATACATGTGGAATTTCATTTATTATTATTAAAAAGCACAACTGTAGTGCTTAGACTATAACAAGTACTATTCTAAGTTCTTACCAAGTATTAACCCACATATTCCTCATAATGGCAACCCTATAGGCAGGTAATGTTCTTTTTTTGTGTTACGCAGGCCTCTCACTGTTGTGGCCTCTCCCATTGTGGAGCACAGGCTCTGGACGTGCAGGCTCAGCGGCCATGGCTCACGGGCCCAGCCGCTCCATGGCATGTGGGATCCTCCCGGATACGGGCACGAACCCGTGCCCCCTGCATCAGCAGGCGGACTCCCAACCACTGCACCACTATGGAAGCCCGGCAGGTAATATTCATAATATTCACTTTGGGGGGGAAACTGAGGTCCAGAGAATAGCTTGCCTAATGCCACACAGTAAGTAGGTGGCAAAAACCCAGGATTAAAACCAGACCGTCTCGACTTTCATCACTTTGTTGTGTCACCTTATTATAAGTTGTGGTTAGGGAAGGGACTAAATTGGCAAGACTCTGAATTCAAAGGAGAAGGGAGAAATGAGAAAATGAGTGATCCTAGAAACTAGAGAAGATTTAGGCTCAGAAATTTCTGGTGATGAGACCCGGAAGATCAAGAACTTGGTTGGAATATTAACTTGGGGTAGTATCTGCATCCATTGAGAAATGGTTTTGTTTTCTGTAAAATTTAGAAAGGCCAGATGGATGAAGAGTAATGAAGAAAAAAGAAGGAAGGAAAAGGAAAAGGTGCCTTAAGTGAGACATACCCACTTCAATCTAAGTACTAGGCGTGTGGTCCTGTGGGAAAGGATGGAGCTCTCTCTACCAGGTTTGTCACCAGGATGAACAAGGAGAAACATGGCAACCATTGTACTGGTTTTGATGATCCCTCAAAACCACAGCTTCAGTTTCCAAGTATGACCTACGGTAGCATAACTACTGTGTGTCAGACATACCACTAAGTGTGTTTCCAGTCACACATTTTAATTGGAGAAAAGGTTCAATAGTCTTATCTACCTAAGATCACACAGAGGGTGGGAGAGCCCGTTTTTAAACCATCTGCCACCAATTCCATGTGCCAGGAGCCAGACTCAGCCTAAAGGTCTCTTCTGCTCGCCTGGAAGTGAAACCATGTGTCATGATTAGTGAAATCCTGTCTTCACTCATCAAGGTACCTTGAACACTTGCACGTCCTCCAAGTAGCATGTAGCAGAAGCAATAAGATGTTTGTCCCGGTATTGTCCAGGAACTTGGAATCAGCTGTGCCTAGTTAGGCAGAGCTGGTTTAGAGTGGAGAGGACCACCGATCTTCCACCTGGGCAAGTGCCTTTTGACCTTCTGCCATCAGAGGGCCAAAAACTCCAACCTGAGAATGTGCTGAGCCCTGTAGCCTATTACACCAGCTCAGAATAATGATGAGCACATCTTTTTCCAATCACCTTTCCTCATGCTCCCCATGACCCATACTACCTTGCTTCTTTATTCTTTATCCCACAGATACCCCAAGCCCCTTGCCTTTGGGAAGGAGGATTTGACACATATTCTCATGTCACTTCCTCGCTTGGCTGCACTGTGAATAAACCTCCTCTTTGCTTCAAACCTCAGCATCTCAGTGTTTTGGCTTGCTGCACCTCAGACACAATGGTTGAGAGCAGTGGTAAAGGTCCCTTGCCTGTAAGGGAAGCTGGTGCCTAGTAGTCACTTTGCGGATGTTTTCTCCTCCCGGGGTGCAGACGTCCTGCTCTTCCAGAAAGGGAGAAATGCAGGAGCTGGACCCTTGCCCTCAGCATCACCATCACCTAGGAGCTTCTTAGAAGCACAGAATCCAGGCCCCACCCAGAACTACTGAATACCAGCCAGCATTTAACAAGATCCCCAAGAAAGGCACACCCATATGAAAGTTGGAGAGGCACCAAGCTGTCATCCTCTTCTCCACAGCTAATGAAAGCCAAGCAAAGATTCATCCCGAGCCTATTCTGCCTCAGTCACTTGGATATCACATGAGCTCATTTAATCCTCCCCAGAACCTGCAAATGAGACTGCCCATGCCACGGAGCAATTAAGACCGTGCGCCACAACTATTGAGCCTGCGCTCTAGAGCCCGTGAACCACAACTACTGAAGCCCACACATATACACTCCATGCTCAGCAACAACGAGAAGCCACCCCAATGAGAAGCCTGTGCACTGCAACAAAGAGTAGCCCCCACTCACTGCAACTAGAGAAAGCCCGTGCACAGCAATGAAGAGCCTATGCAGCCAAAAATAAATAAATACATAAAGCTGTTAAAAAAATAAATAGTGTTTTAGTAACTTACTAAAGGGCACACAATCAGTAAATTTGAGCAAGAATTCAATCCCAAATCTGTCACACTGAAGTTTAAGCTAGTACTTGAGATTAATAAAAACAGCACTAAATTAAAAGTTCAGATATATATATATATATATTTTTTTTTATTTCATACTCTTTCACTAACACTCTTTGGAGATAAATCATTTCATTTATATGGGCCATAGTTTTTACAACTATAATAGTTGGAAGCTTGACTAGATGATCTGTATGTAGTCTTCCAATTCTAAAATGTTCCACTAATTTGGATTCCTACAATAATTGTTCTTGCAATACATGCATGCTGCCACCAAGTAGCAGTAGAGACTACTAGTTCCTTTTTTATCCCTACTGGGAAGTGCATTTTGACATCAGACTTATCCATCAATAGTACAACCTGTTAGTATAACTATAAAATAACAGAATAATCTGGTATTCTTTCCTGCAAAGCAGAAGCTTTACATTGTGTCTGTGAGTTGTATCAGAATCACTTGTAGGTTTTGAAACATAGAGGAAATCTAGAACCCATTGAGAGAGAATCTTCAGAGACAGGATTTGGGCATCTGGATTTTTGGGCTCCCATCATATGTATATTTTATTTCATTTTATTTTTTGCCTATGTACAATATTAGTCACATCCTTTTGAATCTTTAAAAGTTTATTTTTGTTTTAAAATTTAGAATATTCCATAATCTTCACCTACTTGTCATAAGGTGTTATCTGTTATGTGTATTCAATCTTGTGCTTCTCCTGGTTAAGACTTCATTATTTTCTTTTATTTTTTTCAGGGCCCTGCCTCATGTCTTGCAGGATCTTAGTTCCCTGACCAGGGATTGGACTCAAGGGCCACAGCAGTGAAAGCGCCAAGTTCTAACCACTGGACCACCAGGGAATTCCCAAGGCTTCTGTTTTAAAAGACTTTTTTTCCCACTCTAATTCATTCCTGGGATGAATTTCATGTTTGAACATTAAAGCAGCCTGGCATTACCAAAATAAAGCTACTTTGATTGGTGATAGATGTCACGGGGGCCATGCCAACTGTGACAGTGACCACACTGACAAAGCCCATGGTGATACTTCCCATTGTGACAGTGCCCAAGGTTACAGAGCCCATGGTGACGGTGCCCAAGATCACAGTGCCCATGCTGAGAGTGCTAACGGTGACTGTGCCCATGGTGACAGCGCCCAGTGTGACAACGCCCATTGTGACAGTGCTCACAGTGTCCGTGATGATGATGACAGTGCCGATGGTGATAGTCCTAATAGTGAGAGTGCTCATGGTGAAACTGCCCATGGAGACACTGCCCATGGTGATAGTGCTCATCGTGACAACCCCGCAGAGGCAGTGCCAAAGGTGAGAGACCCTGTGGTGACCGTTCTCATGGTGAAAGTGACCCTGTTGAATTATCTCATGGTGACAGTGCTCATGGTGACAGTGCTCATAGTGACAGTGCTCAAGGTGATAGTCTCCATGTTGACAGTGCACATGCTGACTGTTCTCACGGTGACAGTGCCTATGGTGATAATGCTCTTAGTGACAGTGCTCATGGTGACAGTGCCCATGGTGACAGTGACCACGGTGAATGTTCTCACCGTGATAGTGCCCATGGTGACAGTGTTCATGGTGACAGTCCGCATTGAGGCTGTGCCCGTGGTGACAGGGCTCCGTGTGATAGTGCTCACGGTGATAGTACTCACGTTGACAGGGCCAAGGTGACAATACCCACGGTGACAGCAATCATGGTGAAAGTGCCCATGGTGGCAGTTCTCATAGTGACAGTTCTTGTGACAGTGCTCGTGGTGAGAGTGCTCTCAGTGACAGTGCTCATGGTGGCAGTGCCCATGGTGAGACTACCCATGGTGACACTACCCATGGTGACAGTGCACATGGTCATGGTGCATCTGGTGGCAGTGCAAAATAGTGACAGTGCCCATGGTGATATTGCTCATGGTGATAGTGCCCATGGTGAGAGTGACCACGGTTACAGTGCTCATGGTGACAGTGCCCATGGTGACAGTGCCCCTGGTGACAGTGCACACCGTGAGAGTGCCCATGGTGGCTGTGCCCATGTTGACCATTCTTATCATGATAGTGCTCACGGTAGCAGTGTTCATGGTAATAGTGCTGATGGTGGCAGTGCCCACAATGAGACTGCCAATGGTGAGAATACTGTGACAGTGCCCATGGTGACTTTTCTCTCTGTGACAGTGCCCTCGGGGACAGTTAGCACACTGAGATTTCTCACGGTGATAGTGCCCATTGTTTCAGTGCTCATGGTGACAAGAACCATGGCGCCAGTGCCCATCATGGCATTGCTCACAGTGATAGCACTCTCTGTGACAGTGCCCATGGTGTTATTACCCATGGTGACAGTACTCAGTGATAAAGTGCTCATGGTGACAGTGCCTAAGGTGATACTGCACATGGTGGCAGTGCAAAATGGTGACAGTTCCCATGGTGACATTGCTTAATGTGATAGTCCTTGCGGTGATAGTGCGCATGGTGACACTGCCCACAGTAACAGTGCTCACGGTGATAGTGCCAATGTTGGAAGTGTCCATTGTTAAAATGACCATGGTGACAGTTCTAATGGTGAGAGTGGTCAGAGTGGCAGTGCTCATGGTGAAATTGCCCATGGTGACAGAGCTCACGGTGACAGTGCCCATAGTTATAGTGTCCATGGTGACTATACTAACAGTGAAATTGTCCATGGGGTCACTGCCCATGGTGACAGTGTCCATGGTCACATCCCTCATGGTGATAGTGCTCATGGAGACAGTGCCCATGGTGACAGTGCCGACAGTGACAGTGCTCATGGTGACACTTCTCATGGTGACAGTGCCCATGGGGACAGTTAGCATGGTGAGATTTCTCACGGTGATAGTGCCCGTTGTGACAGTGCTCACAGTGACAATGCCCATGGTCCAGTGCCCATAGAGACATTTGGCACGGTCACATTTCTCAGGGTGAAAGTGCCTATGTTGATATTACCCATGGTGACACTGCACATGGTGGCAGTGCAAAATGGTGACAGTGTCCATGGTGACATTGCTCATGGTGAATTTGCTAACGGTGATAGTCCTTATGGTGATAGTGCACATGGTGACACTACATACATTGACAGTGTTCATGGTGACAGTGTTCACGGTGATAGTTCCCATGGTGAGAGTGTCCATGTTGACAGTGCCCATAGTCACAATTCTCATGGTGATAGTGCTCACGGTGACAGTGCCCATGGTGACAGTGACCACGGTGACAGTTCTAACGGTAATAGTGCCCATGATGACAGTGCTCATTGTGACAGTCCACATATTGCCAGTGCCCGATGTGACAGTGCTCATGGTGACAGTGCCCTAAGTCACAATACCCATGGCGACAGTTCCCAGGCTGACAGTCCTCATGGTGATAGTGCCCATGGTGACATTGCACATGGTGATAATGAGAATGGTGACTGTGCTTATGGTGACAATGGTCATGGTTGCAGTACCCATGGTGATAGTGCAGAAACTGACAGTGCCCTTGGCGATAGTGCCCATGGTGAGTGTGCTCATGTTAATAGTGACCATGGTGGCAGTTCCCATTGTGAAAGTGCTCATGGTGACAGTGCCCATGTTGGTAGTTGTCATGGTGACAGTGCTCACGGTGATAGTGACCATGGTAACAGTGCACATGGTAGCTGTGCCCTTGGTGACAGTGCCCGTGATGACAGTACTCATGGTGACAGTGCTCACGGTGATAGCGCCCATGGTAACAGTGCACATGGTGGTAGTGCATATTGTGGCAGTGAAAAATGGTGACAGTGCCCATGCTGACAGTTCTCATGTTGACAGTGCACACAGTCACAACCCATGCTGACAGTGCTCATGGTAGAAGTACCCGTGGTGACAGTGCTCACAGTGATAGTGCCCATGGTGGCAGTGTCCATGGAGACACTGCCAACAGTGACAATGCCCATGATGACAGTGCCCATGGTGACAGTGCCCACGGTGCCTTTGCCTTTGGTGACAGTGCTCACAGTGACAGTACCCATGGTAACAGTGACCACGGTGAGAGTGCTCATGGTGGTAGTGTCTATGGTGACAGGGCTCATTGTGACAGTCCGCATTGTGCCAGTCCCCAGAGTGAAAGTGCTCACGGTGAGAGTGCCCATGGTGAGAGTGCTCACGGTGGTTGTGCTCACAGTAATAGTGCTCATGATGACAGTGCCGAAGTTGAAAGTGCTCACAGTGACAGTGCCCATGGTGATAGTTCCCATGGTAAGAGTCCGCACATTGATAGTGCCCATGGTGGCAGTTCCCATTGTGAAAGTGCTCATGATTACATTGCCCATGTTGGTAGTTCCCATGGTGACAGTGCTCATGGTGATAGTGACCATGGTAACAGTACACATGGTGGCAGTGCCCTTGGTGACAGTGCCCATGATGACAGGACTCATGGTGACAGTTCTCATTGTGATAGTGCCCACGGTGACATTGCATATGGTGGCAGTGAGAAATGGTGAGAGTTCCCATGTTGACAGTTCTCATGGTGACAGTGCACATGGTGACAACCCATACAGACAGTACTCACAGTGACAGTTCTCTGTTGCAGTACCCATGGTGACAGTGCTCACAGTGATATTGCCCATGATGACAGTGCCCATGGTGAGAGTGCCCACGGCGCCACTGCCTATGGTGAAAGTGCTCATGGTAGCAGTGCCCATGGTGACAGTGACCACGGAGAGAGTGCTCACAGTGATAGTGCCCATGGTGACAGGGCTCATGGTGTCAGTCCGCATTGTGCCAGTACCCATGGTGACAATGCTCATGGTGACAGTGACCACAGTGAGAGTGCTCATGGTGATAGTGCTCACGGTAATAGTGCTCATGGTGACAGTGCAAATGGTGACAATACCCATGGTGACAGTACTCATGTTGAAAATACCCATGGTGAATAGTTCTCATAGCGACAGTTTTCATGGTGACAGTACTCATAATAGCAGTGCCCAAGGTGGCAGTGTTCGTGGTGACAGTGCTAATGCTGACCCTGCACTTGGTGGCAGTTCCTATGGGGACAGTACCGTTGGTGACACTGCGCATTGTTACAGTGCCCATGGTAACTGTGCTCACGGTGATAGTGTACATCGTGACAGTGCCCATGGTGGTAGTTCAACTGGTGACAGTGCTAAATAGTGACAGTGCACATGCTGACAGTGCTCATGGTGATAGTGCCCATGGTGACAGTGCACACGGTGATAATGGGCATTGTTACAGTGTTCATGGTGACAGAACCCAAGGTGACAGTGGCCATGGTGACAGTGCCCACAATGACAGTGCCCATGGTGACAGTGCCAACAGTGACAGTGCCCATGGTGACACTTCTCACGGTGACAGTGCCCATGGGGACAGTTAGCATGGTGAGATTTCTCACGGTGATAGTGCCCGTTGTGATGGTGCTCACAGTGACCTTGCCCTTGGTGCCAGTTCCCATACAGACATTCTGCAAGGTCACATTTCTCACGGTGAAAATGCTTATGGTGATATTACCCATGGTGACACTGCACATGGTGGCAGTGCAAAATAGTGACAGTGCCCATGGTGACATTGCTCATGGTGACTTTTCTTACTGTGATAGTCCTTATGGTGACAGTGCACATGGGGACACTGCACACAGTGACAGTGTTCATGGTGACAGTGTTCACGGTGATAGTTCCCATGTTGAGAGTGTCCATGGTGACAGTGCCCATAGTCACAATTCTCATGGTGTAGTGCTCACAGTGACAGTGCCCATGGTGAAAGTACCCTGGGTGACAGTACTCATGGTGACGGTGCTCATGGTGATAGTGCCCATGGTGACAGTGCCCATGTTCACAATTCTCACAGTGATAATGCCTATGGTGAGAGTACCTAGGGTGACAATGCCCATGGTGACAGTGCGCATGGTGTCATGCCCATGGTGAGAGTGCTCATGGTGATAGTGCTCATGTTGGCAGTGCCATAAATAACAGTGCTCATTGTGGCAGTACTCATGGTGACCATGCTCATTGTGACAGTGCCCCTGTTTACAGTGTTTATGGTGATAGATGTCACGGTGTCAGTTCCCACAGCGAAAGTGCCCATGCTGACAAAGCCTATGCTCATTCTTCCCATTGTGACAGTGCCCACGGTGACATTGCCCATGGTGACAGTGCCCAGTGTGACAAGGCCCATGGTGACAGTCCTCACAGTGACCGTGCCCATGGTGACAGTGTCGATGGTGAGAGAGACAATAGTGACAGTGCTCATGGTGAAACTGCCCATGGAGATATTGCCCATGATGATAGTGCTCATGGTGACAACCCCATGGTGACAGTGCCAATGGTGATAGTCCCCGTGGTGACAGTTCTTACGTTGAATGTGACCATGGTGACATTGATGATGGTGACAGTGCTCAAGGTGATGGTCTCCATGTTGACAGTGCCCATGGTGACAGTTCTCACGGTGACAGTGCCTATGTTGAAAATTCTCATAGTGAGAGTGCTCATGGTGACAGTGCCCATGGTGATATTACCCATGGTGACAGTACTCATGGTAAAAGTGCCCATGGTGACACTGCACATGGTGGCAGTGCAAGATGGTGACAGTGCCCATGGTGATATTGCTCATTGTGACATTGCTTATGGTGATAGTCCTTACAGTCATAGTGTGTATGGTGAAACTGCACACAGTGACAGAACTCATGGTGACAGTGTTCACGGCGATAGTGCTGATGGTGGATGTGCCCATGGTGACAGTGCCCATAGTCACAATTCTCACGGTGTAGTGCTCATGGTGACAGTGCCCATGGTGACAATACACAGGTTGACAGTATTCATGGTGACATTGCTCATGGTGATAGTGTCCATGGTGAGAGTGCCCATGTTCACAACTCTCAAGGTGATAGTGCCCATGGTGACAATACCCAGGGTGACAGAGCTCATGGTAAAAGTGCTTGTGGTGACAGTGCCCATGGTGACAGTACCTAAGGTGAGAATTCCCATTGTGAGTGTGCTCATGGTGATATTGCCCATGGTGACAATACCCAGTGTGTCCTGCCCAAGGTGACAGTGATCATGGTGACACTGCTCATGTGGACAGTGCCATAAGTGACAGTGCTCATTGTGGAAGTGCTCTTGGTGACCGTGCTCATGGTGACAGTGCCCATGGTTACAATGCTTATGGTGATACATGTCATGGTGGCCATGCCCATGGTGAAAGTGCCCATACTGACAAAGCCCATGGTGATACTTCCCATTGTGACAGTGCCCATGGTGACAGTGCTAATGGTGACTGTGCCCATGGTGACAGTGCTCACGGTGACCGTGCCGATGCTGACAGTGCCAGTGGTGATAGTGCCAATAGTGAGTGCTCATGGTGAAACTGCCCATGGAGACAGTCCCCATGTTGATAGTGCTCATTGTGACAACCCCTCGGAGGCAGTGACAATGGTGAGAGTCCCCGTGGTGAAAGTTCTCACGGTGAAAGTGACCCTGTTGAAATTGCTCATGGTGACTGTGCTCATGGTGACTGTGCTCATGGTGACAGTGCTCAAGGTGATAGTCTCCATGTTGACAGTACCCATGGTGACTATTCTAACGGTGACAGTGCCTATGGTGATAATGCTCTTAGTGACAGTGCTCACGATGACAGTGCCCATGGTGACAGTGAACACGGTGACTGTTCTCACCATGATAGTGCCCATGGTGACACTGTTCATGGTGACAGTCTGCATTGAGGCTGTGCCCGTGGTGACAGGGCTCAGGGTGATAGTGCTCATGGTGATAGTACTCACGTTGACAGTGCCCAACGTGACAATAACCACGGTGACATTAATCATGGTGAAAGTGTCCATGGTGGCAATTCTCATAGTGACAGTTCTTGTGACAGTGCTCATGGGGGCAGTGCTCGTGGTGAAAGTGCTCTTGGTGACAGTGTTCATGGTGGCAGTGCTCACGGTGAGACTACCGATGTTAGACACTGCCCCTGGTGACACTGTACATGGTCATGGTGCATCTGGTGGCAGTGCAAAATAGTGAAAGTGCCGTTGGTGATATTGCTCATGGTGATAGTGCCCATGGTGAGATTGCCCATGGTTACAGTGCTCATGGTGACAGTGCCCATGGTGACATTGCTTAATGTGATAGTCTTTGAGGTGATTGTGCGCATGGTGACACTGCCCACCATGACAGTGCTCTTGTTGACTGTGCTCACGGTGATAGTGCCATTGATGGAAGGGCCCATCGTGAAAGTGCCCATGGTGACATTTCTTATGTTGAGAATGGTCACAGTGGCTGTGCTCATGATGAAAGTGTCCATGGTGACAGAGCTCACGGTGACAGTGCCCATAGTTATAGTGTCCATGGTGACAGTACTAGCAGTGAAATTGTCCATGGGGTCACTGCCCATGGTGACAGTGCCCATGGTCACATCCCTCATGGTGATAGTGCTCACGGTGACAGTGCCCATGGTGACAGTGACCACGGTGACAGTTCTAACGGTAATAGTGCCCATGATGACAGTGCTCATGTGACAGTCCACATATTGCCAGTGCCCAAGGTGACAGTGCTCATGGTGACAGTGCCCTAAGTCACAATACCCATGGCGACAGTGCCCAGGCTGACAGTTCTCATGGTGATAGTGCCCATGGTGACAGTGCACATGGTGATACTGAGAATGGTGACAGTGCTTATGGTGACAATGGTCATGGTTGCAGTACCCATGGTGATAGTGCAGAAACTGACAGTGCCCTTGGTGATAGTGCCCATGGTGAGTGTGCTCATGTTAATAGTGACCATGGTGGCAGTTCCCATTGTGAAAGTGCTCATGGTGACAGTGCCCATGTTGGTAGTTGTCATGGTGACAGTGCTCACGGTGATAGTGACCATGGTAACAGTGCACATGGTAGCTGTGCCCTTGGTGACAGTGCCCGTGATGACAGGACTCATGGTGACAGTTCTCATGGTAATAGTGCCCATGGTGACATTTCATATGGTGACAGTGAAAAATGGTGACAGTGCCCATGTTGACACTTTTCATGGTGACAGTGCACACGGTGACAACCCATGCAGACAGTACTCACGGTGACAGTTATTTTTGTTGCAGTACCCATGGTGACAGTGCTCACAGTGATATTGCCCATGGTGGCAGTGCCCATGGTTACAGTTCCCATGGTGACACTACCCATGATGACAGTGCCCATGGTGCCCGTGCCCACAGCGCTATTGCCTATGGTGACAGTGCTCATGGTACCAGTGCCCATGGTGACAGTGACCACAGTGAGAGTGCTCACAGTGATAGTTCCCATGGTGACAGAGCTCATGGTGCCAGTCCGCATTGTGTCAGTACCCATGGCGACAGTGACCACGGTGAGTGCTCACGGTGATAGTGCTGAGGGTAATAGTGCTCATGGTGACAGAGCAAATGGTGACAATACCCATGGTGACAGTACTCATGTTGAAAATACCCATGGTGGCAGTTCTCATATCGACAGTTTTCATGGTGACAGTGCTCATAATAGCAGTGCCCAAGGTGGCACTGCTTGTGGTGACAGTGCTAATGGTGACAGTGCTCTTGGTGGCAGTTCCCATGGGGACAGTACCCATGGTGACACTGAGCATTGTTACATTGCCCATGGTAACCATGCTCACGGTGATAGTGCACATCGTGACAGTGCCCCTGGTGGTAGTTCACCTGGTGACAGTGCTAAATAGTGAGAGTGCACATGCTGACAGTGCTCATGGTGAGAGAGCCCATGGTGACAGTGCACACGGTGATAATGGGCATTGTTACAGTGTTCATGGTGACAGAGCCCAAGGTGGCAGTGGCCATGGTGACAGTGCCCACAATGACAGTGCCCATGGTGACAGTGCCAACAGTGACAGTGCCCATGGTGACAATTCTCACGGTGACAGTGCCCAAGGGGACAGTTAGCATGGTGAGATTTCTCATGGTGATAGTGCCCGTTGTGACAGTGCTCTCAGTGACAATGCCCATGGTGCCACTGCCCATAGAGACATTCTGCACGGTCACATTTCTCACGGTGAAAGTGCCTATGGTGATATTACCCATGGTGACACTGCACATGGTGGCAATGCAAGATTGTGACAGTGCCCATGGTGACATTGCTCATGGCGAATTTGCTTACAGTGATAGTCCTTACGGTGACAGTGCACATGGTGACACTGCACACGGTGACAGTGTTCATGGTGACAGTGTTCATGGTGATAGTTGCCATGGTGAGAGTGTCCATAGTAACAGTGCCCATAGTCACAATTCTCATGGTGTAGTGCTCACAGTGACAGTGTCCATGGTGAAAATACCCAGGGTGACAGTACTCATGGTGACAGTGCTCATGGTGATAGTGCTTATGGTGACCATGTTCATGGTGACAGTGTGCATGGTGACACTGCCCACCGTGACAGTGCTCTTGATGACAGTGCTCACGGTGATAGTGCCAATGTTGGAAGTGCCCATCATGAAAGTGCACATGGTGACAGTTCTTATGGTGAGAGTGCCCATGATGACAGTGCTCATGGTGACAGTCCACATTGTGCCAGTGCCCAATGTGACAGTGCTCACGGTGACAGTGCACCAAGTCACAATACCCATGGTGACAGTGCCCAGGCTGACAGTTCTCATGGTGATAGTGCCCATGGTGACAGTGCACATGGTGATACTGAGAATGGTGACAGGGCTAATGGTGACAGTGGTCATGGTTGCAGTACCCATGGTGATAGTCCTGAAACTGAGAGTGCCCTGGGTGATAGTGCCCATGGTGAGTGTGCTCACGTTAATAGTGCCGTGGTGGCAGTTCCCATTGTGAAAGTGCTCATGATGATAGTGCCCACGTTGGTAGTTCCCATGGTGATAGTGACCATGGTAACAGTGCCCATGGTGGCTGTGCCCTTGGTGACAGTGCCCATGATGACAGTACTCATGGTGACAGTGCTCACGGTGACAGTGCCCATGGTGAGAGTGCACATGGTGGTAGTGCACATGGTGGCAGTGAAAAATGGTGACAGTGTCCATGCTGACAGTTCTTATGGCGACAGTGCACACGGTGACAACCCATGCTGACATTGCTCACAGTGACAGTGCACATGGTAGCAGTACCTGTGGTGACAGTGCTCACAGTGCTAGTGCCCATGGTGGCCGTGCCCATGGTGACACAGCCCACAGTGACAATACCCATGATGACAGTGCCCATGGTGACAGTAACCACGGTGCTTTTGCCTATGGTGACAGTGCTCACAGTGACAGTACCCATGGTAACAGTGACCACGGTGAGAGTGCTCATGGTGATAGTGTCCATGGTGATAGGGCTCATTGTGACAGCCCGCATTGTGCCAGTACACATAGTGACAGTGCTCACAGTGACAGTGCCCATGGTGACAGTTACCACGGTAAGAGTGCTCACAGTGCTAGTGCTCACAGTAATAGTGCTCATGGTGACAGGGCCAATGGTGACAGTGCTCGCAGTGATAGTGCCTATGTTGATAGTGCCAATGGTGAGAGTCTGCACGTTGATAGTGCCCATGGTGGCAGTTCCCATTGTGAAAGTGCTCATGATGACATTGCTCAAGTTGGTAGTTTCCATGGTGACAGTGCTCACTGAGAAAGTGACCATGGTAACAGTGCAGATGGTGGCTGTGCCCTTGGTGACAGTGCCCATGATGACAGTACTCATGGTGACAGTGCGCATAATAGCAGTGCCCAAGTGGCAGTGCTCGTGGTGACAGTGCTAATGGTGACAGTGCTCTTGGTGGCAGTTCCCATGGGGACAGCCACCGATGGTAACACTGCGCATTGTTACAGTGCCCATGGTAACTGTGCTCACGGTGATAGTGCACATCGTGACAGTGCCCATGGTGGTAGTTCACCTGGTGACAGTGCTAAATAGTGACAGTGCACATGCTGACAGTGCTCATGGTGATAGTGCCCATGGTGACAGTGCACACGGTGATAATGGGCATTGTTACAGTGTTCATGGTGACAGAGACCAAGGTGGCAGTAACCATGGTGACAGTGCCCACAATGATAGTACCCATGGTGACAGTGCCGACAGTGACAGTGCCATGGTGACGCTTCTCACGGTGACAGTGCCCATGGGGACACTTAGCATGGTGAGATTTCTCATGGTGATAGTGTACGTTGTGACAGTGCTCACAGTGACAAGGCCTATGTTGCCAGTGCCCATCGAGACATTCCAGACAGTCACATTTCTCACAGTGAAAGTGCCTATGGTGATATTACCCATGGTGATACTGCACATGGTGGCAGTGAAAAATGTTGACAGCGCCCATGGTGACATTGCTCATGGTGACTTTGCTAACGGTGATAGTCCTTACGGTGACAGTGCACATGGTGATACTGCCCACAGTGACAGTGTTCATGGTGACAGTGTACACAGTGATAGTTCCCATGGTGAGAGTGTCCATGGTGACAGTGCCCATAGTCACAATTCTCATGGTTTAGTGCTCACAGTGACATTGCCCATGTTCACAATTCTCATAGTGATAATGCCTATGGTGAGAGTACCTAGGGTGACAATGCCCATGATGACAGCGTCCATGGTGTCATGCCCGTGGTGACAGTGCTCAGGGTGATAGTGCTCACGGTGATAGTACTCACGTTGACAGTACATAAGGTGACGATACCCACGGTGACAGTAATCATGGTGAAAGTGCCTATGGTGGCAGTTCTCATAGTGACAGTTCTTGTGACAGTGCTCATGGTGGCAGTGCTCGTGGTGAAAGTGCTCTTGGTGACAGTGATCATGGTGGCAGTGCCCATGGTGAGACTACCGATGGTGACACTGCCCATGGTGACAGTTCACATGGTGACAGTGACCACGGTGACATATCTAACAGTGATAGTGCCCATGGTGACAATGCTCATGCTGACAGTCCACATTGTGCCATTGCTCAAGGTGACAGTGCTCACGATGACAGTGCCCATGGTGACAGTGACCATGGTGAGAGGGCTCACGGTGGTAGTGCTCACAGTAATAGTGCTCATGGTGACAGTGCCGAAGGTAAGAGTGCTCACAGTGACAGTGCCCATGGTGACAGTGACCATGGTGAGAGTCCACACCTTGATAGTGCCCATGGTGGCAGTTCCCATTGTGAAAGTGCTCATGATGACATTGTCCATTTTGGTAGTTCCCATGGTGACAGTACTCATGGTGACAGTTCTCACGGTGATAGTGCCCATGGTGACATTGCACATAGTGGCAGTGAAAAATGGTGACCATGCCCATGTTGACAGTTCTCATGGTGACAGTGCACATGGTGACAACCCATGCAGAAAGTACTCACGGAGACACTTCTCATGGTTGCAGTACCCATGGTGACAGTGCTCACAGTGATAGTGCCATTGATGGCAGTGCCCATGGTAACAGTGCCCATGGTGACACTGCCCATGATGACAGTGCCCACGGCAACATTGCCTATGGTGACAGTGCTCATGGTTAGAGTGCCCATGGTGACAGTGACCACAGTGAGAGTGCTCATGATGATAGTGCACATGGTGACAGGGCTCATGGTGCCAGTCCGCATTGTGCCAGTATCCATGGCGACAGTGCTCATGGTGACAGTGACCACAGTGAGAGTGCTCACGGTGATAGTGCTCACGGTAATAGAGCTCATGGTGACAGTGCAAATGGTGACAATACCCATGGTGACAGTACTCATGGTGAAAATACACATGGTGGCAGTTCTCATAGCGACAGTTCTCATGGTGACAGTGCTCATATTAGCAGTGCCCAAGGTGGCAGTGCTCGTGGTGACAGTGCTAATTGTGACAGTGCTATTGGTGGCAGTTCCCATGGGGACAGCACCGATGCTGACATTGTGCATTGTTACAGTGCCCATGGTAACTGTGCTCACGGTGATAGTGCACATCGTGACAGTGCCCATGGTGGTAGTTCACCTGGTGACAGTGTTAAATAGTGACAGTGCACATGCTGACAGTGCTCATGGTGATAGTGCCCATGGTGACAGTTCACACGGTGATAATGGGCATGGTTACAGTGTTCATGGTGACAGAGACCAAGGTGGCAGTGGCCATGGTGACAGTGCCCACAATGACAGTGCCCATGGTGACAGTGCCGACAGTGACAGAGTGACACAATGACAGTGACCCTTCTCACGGTGACAGTGCCCATGGGGACAGTTAGCATGGTGAGATTTCTCATGGTGATAGTGCCCGTTGTGACAGTGCTCACAGTGACAATGCCCATGGTGCCAGTGCCCATAGAGACATTCCACATGGTCACATTTCTCACGGTGAAAGTGTCTATGGTGATATTACCCATGGTGACACTGCACATGGTGGCAGTGCCCATGGTTTCATGCCCATGGTGACAGTGCTCATGTTGACAGTGCCATAAATAACAGTGTTCATTGTGGCAGTGCTCATGGTGACCGTGCTCATGGTGACAGTGCCCGTGTTTACAGTGTTTATGGTGATATATGTCACGGTGTCAATGCCACGGGGACAGTGCCCATGCTGACAAAGCCCATGGTGATACTTCCCATTGTGACAGTGCCCACGGTGACAGTGCCCATGGTGACACCGCACAGTGTGACAAGGCCCATGGTGACAGTGCTCATGGTGACAGTGTTCATGGTGAAACTGTCCATGTAGACATTTCCCATGGTGATAGTGCTCATGGTGACAACCCCACAGTGACAGTGCCAATGGTGATAGTCCCCATGGTGACTGTTCTTACGTTGAATGTAACCATGGTGACATTTCTCATGGTGACAATGCTCAAGGTGATGGTCTCCATGTTGACAGTGCCCATGGTGACAGTTCTCATGGTGACTGTGCCTATGGTGAAAATTCTCATAGTGACAGTGCTCACAGTGACAGTGCCCATGGTGATATTACCCATGGTGACAATACTCATGGTAAAAGTGCCCATGGTGACACTGCACATGGTTGCAGTGCAAAATGGTGACAGTGCCCATGGTGATATTGCTCATCGTGACATTGCTTATGGTGATAGTCCTTACGGTGATCATGTGTATGGTGAAACTGCACACAGTGACAGTGCTCATGGTGAGTGTTCACGGCTATAGAGCTGATGGTGAATGTGCCCATGGTGACAGTGCCCATAGTCACAATTCTCACGGTGACAGTGTCCATGGTGACAATATATAGGGTGACATTATTCATGGTGACATTGCTCATGGTGATAGTGTCCATGGTGAGAGTGCCCATGTTCACAATTCTCACGGTGATAGTGCCCATGGTGACAATACCCAGGGTGACAGAGCTCATGGTAAAAGTGCTCACAGTGACAGTGCCCATGGTGAAAGTACCTAAGGTGACAATTCCTATGGTGAGAGTGCTCATGGTGACAGTGCCCATGGTGAGAATACCCAGGGTGTCCTGCCCATGGTGAGAGTGATCATGGTGACACTGCTCATGTGGACAGTGTCCTAAGTGACAGTGCTCATTGTGGTGGTCACAGTGTCCATGGTGAGACTGCTAATGGTGACTGTGCCCATGGTGACAGCACCCAGGGTGACAACACCCATTGTGATGGTGCTCACGGTGACCGTACTGATGTTGCACACTATCACCATAAGGACTATCACCGTAAGAAATGTCACCATAAGCAAAATCACCATGGGCACTGTCACCATTTTGCACTGCCACCATGTGCAGTGTCACCATGGGCACTTTTACCATGAGTGCTGTCACCATGTGTAATATCACCATGGGCACTGTCACCATGAGCACAGTCACTATGAGAATTTTCACCATAGGCACTGTCACCGTGAGAACTCTCACCATGGTCACATTCAATGTAAGAACTCTCATAACGGGGACTATCACCATTAGCATTGTCACCGTGGGGTTGTCACCATGAGCACTATCACCATGGGCAATGTCTCCATGGGTAGTTTCACCATAAGCACTGGCACTATTGGCACTCTCAGCATCGGCACTGTCACCATGGGCACGATCACCATGAGGACTGTCATCACGGGCCTTGTCACACTGGGTGCTGTCACCATGGGCACTGTCACCATGGTCACAGTCACCATTAGCACTCTCCCCATGGGCACTGTGATCTTGGGCAGTGTCACCATGGGCTCTGTCACCGTGGGCACTGTCACAATGGGAAATATCACCATGGGTTTTGTCAGCCTGGGCACTGTCACCATGGGCACTGTCACCGTGTGCATGGCCACCATGATATCTACCACCATAAGCACTGTAACCATGGGCATTGTCAGCATGAGTACGGTCACCATGAGCACTGCCACAATTAGCACTGTCACTTATGGCACTGTCCACATGAGCAGTGTCACCATGATCTCTGTCACCGTGGGCAGGACACCCTGGGTATTGTCACCATGGGCACTGTCACCATGAGAACTCTCACCATGGGAATTGTCACCTTAGGTACTGTCACCATGGGCACTGTCACCATAAGCACTTTTACCATGAGCTCTGTCACCCTGGGTATTGTCACCATGGGCACTATCACCGTGAGAGTTGTGAACATGGGCACTCTCACCATGGGCACTATCACCATGAATACTGTCACCCTGGGCACTGTCACTGTGAGCACTACACCATGAGAATTTTGACTGTGGGCACTGTCACCATGGGCACATTCACCATCGGCACTATCACCGTGAACACTGTCACCATGAGCACTGTCACTGTGTGCATTTTCACCATACACACTATCACCATAAGGATGATCACCGTAAGCAATGTCACCATGAGCAATATCACCATTGGCACTGTCACCATTTTGCACTGCCACCATGAGCACTATCACCATGGGCAATGTCTCCATGGGCAGTTTCACCATGAGCACTGTCACTATTGGCACTCTCAGCATTGGCACTGTCACCATGGGCATGGTAACCGTGAGCACTGTCACCATGGGCCTTGTCACACTGGGCGCTGTCACCATGGGCACTGTCACCGTGGGAACTGTCACAATGGGAAGTATCACCATGGGCTTTGTCAGCTTGGGCACTGTCCCAGTGGGCACTGACACCGTGACATCTATCACCATAAACACTGTAAACATGGGCACTCTCACTATGAGCATGGTCATCATGAGCACTGCCACAATGAGCACTGTTATTTATGGCACTGCCAACATGAGCACTGTCACCATGAGCACTGTCACCATGGGCATGACACCATGGGCACGGTCACCATGGGCATTTTCAACCTAGATACTCTCACCATAGGCATCGCTGTGAGAATTGTGAACGTGGGCCCTGTTACCATAGTAACTATCACCATGAGCACTGTCACCATGAGTACTGTCACCCTGGGTACTTTCACCATGTGCACTGTCACTGTGAGCACTACACCATTAGAATTGTGACTATGGGCACTGTCACCATCGACACTCTCACCATGGGAACTATCACCGTGAACACTGTCACCATGAACAGTCTCTGTGTGCAGTGTCCCCATGTGCACTGTCACCGTAAGGACTATCACCATAAGCAAAGTCACCATGAGCAATGTCACCATGGGCACTGTCACCATTTTGCACTGCCACCATGTGCAGTGTCACCATGGGTAATATCACCATAGGCAATTTCACCATGAGAAATGTGACCATGCGGAATGTCTCTCTGGGCGCTGGCACCATGGGTATTGTCACTGTGAGCACTGTCACAATGGGCACTATCACTATGAGAAATCTCACCATGCTAAGTGACCCCATGGGCACTGTCACCGTGAGAAGTATTACCATGGGCACTGTCACTGTTGGCACTGTAACCATGGGCACTGTCATTGTGGGCACTGTCACCATGGCCACTGCCACCTTGCTCTCTGTCACCATGAACATTGTAACAATGCCCATTATCACCGTGTGCACTGTCACCATGGGCACTATCACCATGAGCACTGTCAGTATGTGCACTGTCACTATTTAGCACTGTCATCAGGTGAACTACCACCATGGGCACTGTAACGATGTGCACTATCACCATGAGCATGGTTACAATGGGCACCATAACAATGCACAGAGTTACCATCGATACTGTCGCCATGGGAACTGCCACCAACAGCACTGTCACCATTAGCACTTTCACTACCTTGGGCACTGCTATTTTGAGCACTGTCACCATGAGAACTGCCACCATGGGTATTTTCACCATGAGTACAGTCACCATGGGTATTTTCACCATTTGCACTGTCACCATGAGCACTATTACCGTGAACACTATCACCATGACCACTCTCACTGTGGTCACTGTCACCATGAGCACTGTTGCCATGGGTACTGTTACAATGCGGACTGGCCCCATGAGCCTTGTCCCCATGGGCACTATCACTGTGAGCACTCTCACCATGATCACTGACACGATGGGCACCGTTACCATGAGCACTGTCACCATAGGCAATGGTGCCATGGGCACTGTCACCATGGGCACTGTCATCATGGGCAGTGTCACCATGGGCACTATCACCATGGGCACTGCCACCATCGGTATTATAACTGTGAGCACTGTCACCATGGGTACTGCAAGCATGAGAACTGTCACCGTGAGTACTGTCTGCATGGTTGTCACCATGTGCACTGTCACCATGAGAACTGTCACCATGTGTACTGTCATCATGGGCACTGTCACCAAGGACACAGCCACCATCTGCACTGTTACCATGGTCACTATCACCGTGAGCACTGTCAGCATGGGAACTACCAACATGGGCAATGTCATCATGAGCACTTTCACAATAGGAACTGCCACCATGGGCACTATCAAGGTGCAGACTCTTACCATGGGAACTATCACCATGGGCACTGTCACCATGAGCACTGTTGTCATTGGCACTGTCACCATGAGCATTATTACTGTGAGCACTACCACCGTGAGCACTCTCACCGTGGTCACTGTCACCATGGGCACTGTCACCATGAGCACTGTCTCTATGGGTACTGGCACAATGAGGACTGTCACAATGAGCCCTGTCACCATGGACACTATCACCATGAGCACTCTTACCGTGGTCACTGTTACCATGGGTACTGTCACTGTGAGCACTGTCACCATAGGCAATGGCAACATGGGCGCTGTCACCATGGGCATTGTCAACGTGGGCAATGTCACCATGGGCACTGCCACCATGGGCACTGTCACTGCGAGCACTGTCACCACGGGTACTGCTACCATGAGCACTGTCAGCATGGGTTGTCACCGTGTGCACTGTCACCATGAGAACTGTCAGCATGGGCACTGTCACCATTTTTCACTGTCACCATGTGCACTACCACCATGTGAACTGTCACCATGGGCACTATCACCATGAGTACTGTCATCACGGGCACTGTCACCAAGGGCATAGCCACCATGTGCACTTTTACCATGGTCACTATCACCATGAGCACTGTCACCATGGGAACTACCAACATGAACACTGTCATCATGAGCACTTTCACAATGGGAACTGCCACCATGGGCACTATTAACGTGAGCACACTCACCATGGGCAGTATCACCAAGGGCACTGTCAGTTTCAGCACTATCACCATGGGTACTGCAACCATGTCCACTGTCACCATAAGCACTGTCACCATTCTCAGTACCACCATGTGCACTGTCACCATGAGCACCTTCACTGTGAGGGTTGTGACCATGGGCACTGTCACCATGAGCACTGTCACATTGCGCACTGGCACAATGTGGACTGTCACCATGAGCACTTTCATCATGGGCACTATCACCTGTAGAACAGTCACCGTGGTCACTGTCACCATGGGCAATGTCACCGTGAGCACTGTCTCCGTGAGAAGTGTCATCATGGGCACTGTCACCGTAAGCACTGTCACCTTGGGCACTGGCACAATGTGGACTGTCACCATGATCACTGTCATCATGGGCACTATCACCGTTAGAACTGTCATCGTGGTCACTGTTACAGTGGGCACTGTCACCGTGAGCACTATCACCATGAGGGTTGTGACCATGGGCACTGTCACCCTGGGCAGTGTCCCCATGGCCAATTTCACTGTTAGTACTGTCACCATGGACACTATAACTATGGGCAATGTCACTGTGAGCTCTGTCAACATGGGCACTTTCACCATGAGCACTGCCACTCTGAGCACTCTCACCATAAGAACTGTCACCATGGGCACTTTCACGATGGACCCTTCCAACATTGGCACTATCACCGTGAGCACTGTCAACAAGAGCACTGTCACGTTGGGCAGTGTCACCATGTGCACTATCACCACAAGGACTATCACATTAACCAATGTCACCATGGGCACTGTCACCATTTTGCACTGTGACCATGTGCACTATCACCTTGGGCACTGTCACCATGAGCACTTTATCACTGATTACTGTCACCATGGGTAATATCACCATGGGCACTGTCACTGTGAGAACTATTACCATGAGCAATGCCATGATGGGCACTGACGCCATGGATCTTGTCACTATGAAAACTATCACTGTGAGAATTCTCACCGTGCTAACTGTCCCCAAGGGCACTGTCACAGAGTGAAAAGTCATTATGGGCACTGTCAGAGTCAGTATTCGCACCATTGGCACTCTCATTGTGGGAACTGCTATCGTGAGCACTATTACCATGAACATTGGTACCTTGAGCACTATCATGATAAGACCTGTCACCATGGGCCCAGCCACCATGGGCAGTCTCACAGTGTTCACTGTCACCAGGGGCACTGTCACCATGGGTACTGTCACCATGAGCACTGTAACCATGGGCAAACACCATGGGCACTATCACCATGAGCAATCTCACCATGGGCACTGTCACTATTTGGAATTGCCACCAGATGCCCGACGACCAAGTGCACTGTCACCATGGGCAGTGTCACCATCGGTAGTCTCACCATCGGCACTGCCACCATGAGCACTGTCACCAAGAACACTGTTATCAAGAGCACTGCCACCATGAGCACTCTCACAAGAATTGTCACTATGAGAACTGCCACCATGGGCACGTTCTCATTGATTACTGTCACCGTGGGTCTTGGAGCATTGTGATGACAAGGGTCATGGAGCCTTGTGATGACAAGGCCGTGGAACATTGTGATGGCAGTGGTCATGGAGCATTGTGATAACAAGGGCATGGAGCATTGTGATGAAAGGGGTCATGGAATATTGTGATGACAGGGGTGAGGGAGTATTGCGATGACTACTGATGGAACATTGGGATATCAGTGGTGAGAGAGCATTTTGATGAGAAGTGCATGGAGCATTGTGATGACAAGGTTTATGGAGAATTGTGATGAAAAGGTTTTGGAGCACAGTGATGACAAGTGCATGGAACACTGTGATGACATGGGTCATGGAGCATTGTGCTGACAAACGCATGGAGCATTGTGATGACAAGGGTCACGGAGCATTGTGATGAGAAGTTCATGGAGGATTGTGGTGACAAAGGTCATTAAGCATTGTGATGAGTGGAATCACAGAGCATTGTGATGACAGGGGTCATGGAGCATTGTGATGAAAAGGGCATAGAGCATTGTGAGGATAAGGGCATGTAGCATTATGATGAAAAGGTTTATGGATCTTTGTGATGACAAGGTTGTAGAGCATTGTGTTGACAAGCGCATGGCGCATTGTGATGACATGTGTCATGGAGCACTGTGCTGGGAAGCGCATGGAGCATTGTGATGACAAGGGTCATGGAGCATTGTGCTGACAAAGGAATGGAGCATTGTGATGACAGGGGTCACAGAACATTGTGATGAAAAGTTCATGGAGAACTGTGGTGACAACGATCACAGAGCCTTGTGATGACGAGGGCATGGACCATTGTGATGACAAAGGTCATGAAGCATTGTGATGACTAGAGTCATGGAGCATTGTGAAGACAGGGGTCATGGAGCATAGTGATGACAAGGGCATGGATCATTGTGATGACAGGGGCATGGAGCATTGCTCTGACAAGTTTCATGGATTATTGTGATGACAATGGGCATGGCGCATTGTGATGACAAGGGCATGGAGGACTGTGATGACAAGGGCATGGATTATTGTGAAGACAGGTGTCAGGGAGCATTGTGATGACATATGTCATGGTCCATTGTGATGACAATGACATGGAGCATTGTGATGCCAAATGTTATGGTGGATAGTGATGACAAAGGTAATGGAGCATTGTGATGACAAGGGCTTGGAGCATTGTGATGACAAGGGTCATGGAGCATTGTGATGACAAGGGCATGGAGCATTGTGATGACACGGGCCACTGAGAATTTTGATGACAAGGTCGTGAAACATTGTGATGACAAGCGCATGGAGCTTGCTATGTCAGCGGTCATGGAGCATTGCAATGACAATTGCATCGAGAATTGTGATGACAAGAGCAGGTAACATTGTGAGGAGAAGTGTCATGGAACATTGTGATGACAAGGACGTGCAGAAATGTGATGATAAGGGACATGGAGCACTGTGATGGCAGGGCATGGAGCATTGTGATGGCAAGTCCGTGGAGCATTGTGATGAGAAGACCATGGATAATTGTGATGACGAGCATCATGGAACACTGTAATGACAAGGGGCATGAAGCATTGTGAAGTCTCGTGTCATGAAGCATTGTGATGACACGTTTCATGGAGTATAGTGATGACAAGGTTCATGGAGCATTTGGATGACAAGCTTGTGGAGTATTGTGATGACAATGGCATGGAGCATTGTGATGAAAAGGGAATGGAGCATTGTGATGACAAGGTCCTGGAGCATTGTGATGAGAAGACCGCGGAGCCTTGTGATGACAAGTCTCATAGAGCATTCTGATGAAAAGGGGCAAGGAGTATTGTGATTACAGTGGTCTTAGATCATTATAATGACAAGGGCTTGAAGAATTGTGATGAGAAGGCCATGGAGCATTCTGATGACATGTGTCATGGAGCTTTGTGATGACAAGTACATAGAGCATTGTGATGACAAGTGTATTGAGCATTGTGATGACAAAGGTCATGGAGCCTTGTGATGAGAAGACCATGGATAATTGTGATGACCAGCATCATGGGACATTGTGATGACAAGTGTTATGGAACATTGTGATCAAAAAGGTTTGGAGCATTGTGATGACAGAGGTCATGGAGCATATTGATTTCATTGTGATGACAATAGCATGAAGCATTATTATGATGGGAATGGTGCATCTTGATGACAGGGTTCATGGAGCATTGAGATGAAAAGGGGCATGAAGCATTGTAATTACATGGGACTTGGAGCATTGTGATGACAATGGCAAGGAGCATTATGATAAGAAGGCCATGGAGAATTCTGATGACATGCGTCATGGAGCTTTGTGATGACAAGGGCATGGAGCATTGTGATTACAGTTGTTTTGGATCATTGTGATGACAGGGGTCATGGAGCCTTGTGATAACAAGGCTGTGGAACACTGTGATGGCAGGAGTCATGGAGCATTGTGATGACACGGGCATGGAGCATTGGTCTGAAATGTTTCATGGTTATTGTGATGGGAGCGGGCATGGAGAATTGTGATGAAAAAGGCATGGAGCCTTTTCATGACAGGGTTCAAGGAGCATTCAGACGCCAAGTGTCAGGGAGCATTGTGATGACAAGTGTATTGAGAATTGTGATGACAAAGCTCATGGAGCATTGTGATGACAAGGGCATGGAGTATTGTGATGACAGGCATCATGGAGCGTTGTGATGACAAGTGATATGGAACAGTGTGATCACAAGGGTTTGGAGCATTGTGATGACAGAAGTCATGGATCATTTTGATTTCTAGGAGAAAGGAGCATTGTGATGACAAGGGCATGAAGCAATTTGATCCCAAGGTTCATGGAGGATTGTGATGACAAGCGCATGGAGCATTGTGATGACAAGGTCATGTAGCAATTTGC
This sequence comes from Mesoplodon mirus, assembly GCF_964341445.2. Classification (NCBI taxonomy): domain Eukaryota; kingdom Metazoa; phylum Chordata; class Mammalia; order Artiodactyla; family Ziphiidae; genus Mesoplodon; species Mesoplodon mirus. The sequence continues at coordinate 154,986 of NW_028295317.1, forward strand.
TGACAAAGGCATGGAACATTGTGATGACATTGTTCAGGGAGCACTGTGATAACAAGCGTCACGGATCATTGTGATTACAGGGGTCATGGAGCATTGGGATGACAAGGGCATGGATCAATGTGATGACAATGGTCATGGAGCATTTTGATGACAGGAGTCCCGGATCATTGTGTTGTCAGGGGTCATGGAGCATTGTGATGACAGTGGTCATGGAGCACTGTGATGACAGGGGTCATGGAGCATTGTGATGAGAATGTCATGGAGCATTGGGCTGAAGATGTTCATGGAGTACTGTGATGAAAGGGGTTATGGAGGATTGAAATTACTAGGGAATGGAGCATTGTGATGACATGGTCCTGGAGCATTGTGATGAGAAACGATGGAGCCTTGTGATGACAAGTCTCACTGAACATTCTAATGAAATGGGGCATAAAGCATTGTGATTAAAGGGGTCTTGGAGCATTGTGATGACAAGTTATTGGATCATTGTGATGAGAAGGCCATGGAGCATTCTGATGACATGCGTCATGGAGCTTTGTGATGACAAGGTCATGGAGCATTGCGATGACAAGTGTATTGAGCATTGTGATGACAAAGGTCATGGAGAATTGTGATGAGAAGACCATGGATAATTATGAAGAGCATCATGGGACATTGTGATGACAAGTGTTATGGAACATTGTGATCACAAGGGTTTGGAGCATTGTGATGACAGAGGTCATGGAGCATATTGATTTCATTGTGATGACAATAGCATGAAGCATTATGATGAAGGGCATGGTGCATTGTGATGACAGGGTTCATGGAGTATTGAGATGAAACCGGGCATGGAGCATTGTGATTACAGGGGTCTTGGATCATTGTGATGACAAGGGCATGGAGCATTATGATGAGAAGGCCATGGAGCATTCTGATGACGCATGTCGCGTCATTGAGCTTTGTGATGACAAGGGCCTGGAGCATTGTGATGGCAGGGGTGATTGTGATTACAGGTGTCTTGGTTCATTGTGATGACAAGGGTCATGGAGCCTTGTGATGATGAGGCCGTGGAACATTGTGATGGCAGGGGTCATGGAGCACTGTGATGACACGGGCATGGAGCATTGGTCTGAAAAGTTTCATGGTTTTTGTGATGAGAGTGGGCATGGAGCATTGTGATGACAAGAGCACAGAACACTGTGATACATGGGTCATGGAGGATTGTAATGACAAGGGCATGGAGCATGGTGATGAGAAGGGCATCGAACATTGTGATGACAATGATCATGGAGATTTGTGATGACAAGGGCATGGAGCAATGTGATGATAGTGTTCATGGTGCATTGTGATGCCAATGGTCATGGAGCTTTGTGATGATAAAGGTCATGGAGCATGTTGATGACAAGGGCGTGGTGCATTGTGATGAGAAGGGCAGGGAGCTTTGTGATGACAGTGTCATGGAGCAATTTGATGAAAAGGGCCATGGAACATTTTGATGACAGGGCTTATGGAACATTGTGATGTCAGGGGTCATGGAGTATTGTGATGAAAAGGGTCATGGAACATTTTGATGACAGGGGTTCTGGAACATTGTGATGTCAGGGGTCATGGAGCATTGTGATGATAAGTGCATGAAGCATTGTGATGACAGGGGTCATGGAACATTGTGATGACAGGGGAGATGGAATATTGTGATGACTAGTGACGGAACACTGTGATATCAGTGGTGAGAGAGCATTTGATGAGAAGTGCATGGAGCATTGTGATGACAAGGCTTATGGACCATTGTGATGACAATTTTGTGGAGCATTTTGATGACAAATGCATGGTGCATTGTGATGACATGGGTCATGGAGCATTGTGGTGACAAGCGCATGGAGCATTGTGATGACAAAAGTCATGGAGCTTTGTGCTGACAAAGGCATGGAGCATTGTGATGACAAGGGTCACAGAGCATTGTGATGTAAAGTGCATGGAGCATTGTGGTGACAATGGTCACAGAGCCTTGTGATGATGAGAGCATGGACCATTTTGATCATAAAGGTCATGAAGTATTGTCATGACTGGAGTCACGAGCATTGTGATGACAGTGGTCATGGAGCATTGTGATGACAAGGGCATGGAGCCTTGTGATGACAGGGGCATGGAACTTTGGTCTGACATGTTTCATGGATTATTGTGATGACAGTGGGCATGGCGCATTGTCATGACAAGGGCATGGAGCATTGTGATGACAAGGTCAGGGAATATTGTGAAGACAGGTGTCAGGGAGCAATGTGATGACATATGTCATGGTCCATTGTGATGACAATGGCATGGAGCATTGTGATGCCAAGTGTTTGGAGGATTGTGATGACAAAGGTAATGGAGCATTGTGATGACAAGGGTTTGGAGCATTGTGATGACAAGGGTCAAGGAGCATCGTGATGACAAGGTCATGGAGCATTGTGATGACAAGTGCCATTGAGAGTATTGATGACAAGGTCGTGAAGCATTGTGATGACAAGCGCATGGAGCTTCGTCTGACACGGGTCAAGGAGCACTGTGATGAAAAGTGCATGGAGCATTTTGATGACAAGATCTTGTAACATTGTGATGAGAAGTGTCATGGAGCACTGTGATGACAAGGACGTGGAGAATTGTGATGACAAGGGAAACGGAGCATTGTGATGACCAGGGCATGGAGCATTGTGATGGCAAGACCGTGAAGAATTGTGATGAGAAGGCCATGGATAACTGTGATGATGAACGTCATGGAGCACTGTAATGACAAGGGGCATGGAGCACTGTGATAACAGGTGTCATGGAGCATTGTGAAGACAGGGGTCATGGAGCATTGTGATGACAAGCGTCATGGAGAATTCTGATGACAAGCTTGTGGAGTATTATGAAGACAATTGCATGGAGCATTGTGAAGAAAATGGCATGGAGCATTGTGATGAAAAAGGCATGGAGCCTTTTCATGACAAGGTTCAAGGAGCAATATGACGACAAGTGTCAGGGAGCAATGTGATGAGAAGTGTATTGAGCATCGTGATGACAAACGTCATGCAACATTGTGATGACAAGTGCATGGTGTATTGTGATGACAGGCATCATGGAGCATTGTGATGACAAGTGTTGTGGAACCTTGTGATCACCATGGTTTGGGGCATTGTGATGAAAGAGGTCATGGATCATTTTGATTTCAAGGAGCATGGAGCATTGTGATGACAAGGGCATGGAGCATTGTGATGACAAGTTCATGGAGTATTGCGAAGACAGGTGTCAGGGAACATTGTGATGACCTATGTCATGGTCCATTGTGAAGACAATGGAATGGAGCATTGTGATGAGAAGACCATGCAGCCTTGTGATGACAAGTGCATGAAGCAATGTGATCCCAAGTTTCATGGAGGAATGTGATGAAAATGGTAATGAAGTATTGTGATGACAAGCGCATGGAGCATTGTGAAGACAAGTGTCATGGAGCACTATTATGACAAGTGTCACGGAGCATTGTGATTAAAGAGGTCATGGAGCATTGGGATGACAGGGGCATGGATCATTGTGATGACAAGGGTCATGGAGCATTTTGATGACAAGAGTCCCGGATCATTGTGTTGTCATGGGTCATGGAGCGTTGTGGTGACAGTGGTCATGGAGCATTGTGATAAGAAAGTCATGGAGCATTGGGCTGAGAATATTCATGGAGTAGTGTGATGACAGGGGTCATGGAGCATTGTGATGACAAGTGAATGGAGCATTGTGATGACACGGTCCTGGAGCATTGTGATGAGAAGACCATGGAGCCTTGTGATGACAAGTCGCATGGAGCATTCTGATGAAAAGGGGCATGGAGCATTGTGATTACAGGGTTCTTGGAGCATTGTGATGACAAGGGCATGGAGCATTGTGATGAGAAGGCCAAGGAACATTCTGATGACATGCGTCATGGAGCTTTGTGATGACAAGGGCATGGAGCATTGTGATTAAAGGGATCTTGGAGCATTGTGATGAAAAGGGCATGGATCATTCTGATGAAAAAGGCATGGAGACTTGTCATGACAGGGTTCAAGGAGCATACTGACGACAAGTGTCACGGAGCATTGTGATGACAACTGTATAGAGCATTGTGATGACAAACGTCATGGAGCATTGTGATGAGAAGACCATGGATAATTGTGATGACGAGCGTCATGGGGCGCTGTGATGACAAGTGTTATGAAATATTGTGATCACAAGGGTTTGGAGCATTGTGATGTCAGAGGTCATGGAGCATTTTAATTTCATTATGATGACAATTGTATGAAGCATTATGTTGATGGGCATGGTGAATTGTGATGACAGCACTCATGGAGCATTGAGATGAAAAGGGGCATGGAACATTGTGATTACAGGGGTCATGGAGCATTGTGATGACAATGGAATAGAGCATTGAGATGAGAAGTCCATAGAGCATTAAGATGACATGTGTCATGGAGCTTTGTGATGACAAGGGCATGGAGCATAGTGATTAGAGGGGTCTTGGAGCATTGTGATGACAAGAGTCATGGAGCCTTGTGATGACAAGGCCGTGGAATATTGTGATGGCAGGGGTCATGGAGGATTTTTATGACAGGTGTAATGGAGCATTGTGATGACAAGGGCACAGAATACTGAGATGCATGGGTGATGGAGGATTGTAATGACAAGGGCATGGAGCATTGTGATGGAAAGACCGTGGAGCATTGTGATGAGAAGACCATGGATAATAGTGATAACAAGCGTCATGGAGCTGTGTGATGACAAGGGCATGGATCAATGTGATGAGATTGTTCATGGAGCATTGTGATGACAATGGCATAGAGCATTTTGATGCCCAGGGTCATGGAGCTTTGTGATGACAAAGGTCATGGAGCATTTTAATGACAAAGGCGTGGTGCATTGTGATGATGAGGGCAGGGAGCATTTTGATGACAGGGTCATGGAGCTATTTGATGAAAAGTGTCATGGAACATTTTGATGACAAGGGTTATGGAACACAGTGATGTCATGGGTCATGGAGCATTGTGATGATAAGTGCATATAGTATTGTGATGACCGAGGTCATGGAACATTGTGATGAAAGGGGTGAGGGAGTATTGTGATGATTATTGATGGAATATTTTGGTATCAGTGATGAGAGAGCATTTTGATGAGAAGTGCATGGAGCATTGTGATGAGAAATTTTATGGAGCATTGTGATGACAAGGTTGTGGAGCATTGTGATGACAAGCGCATGGCGCACTGTGATGACATGGGTCATGGAGCATTGTGCTGACAAAGGCACTGAGCATTGTGATGACAAGGGTCACAGAGCATTGTGATGAAAAGTTCATGGAGCATTCTGGTGACAAATGTCACAAAGCCTTGTGATGACGAAGACGTGGACCATTGTGATGACAAACGTCATGAAGCATTGTGATGACTGGAGTCACGGAGCATGGTGATGACAGTGGGTCATGAAGCATTGTGATGACAGAGGTCATGGATCATTTTGATTTCAAGGAGCATGGAGCATTGTGATGACAAGGGCATGAAGCAATGTGATCCCAAGTTTCATGGAGGATTGTGATGACAATGGTAATGGAGTATTGTGATGACAAGCACATGGAACATTGTGATGAGAAGGTCATGTAGAATTTTGCTGGCAAAGGCATGGAGCATTGTGATGACAAGTGTCATGGAGCACTTTTATGACAAGTGTCATGGAGCATTGTGATTACAGAGGTCAAGGAGCATTGTGATGACAAGTGTCATGGAGCATTTTGATGACAAGAGTCCAGAATCATTGTGTTGTCAGGGGTCATGTAGCATTGTGATGACAGTGGTCATGGAGCATTGAGAAGACAGGGGTCATGGAGCATTTTGATGAGAAGGTCATGTAGCATTGGGCTGAAAATGTTCATGGAGTATTGTGATGAGAGGTCATGGAGAATTGTGATGACAAGGGAATGGAGCATTGTGATGACAAGTTCCTGGAGCATTGTGATGAGAAGACAATGGAGCCTTGTGATGACAAGACTCATGGACCATTCTGATAAAAGGGGGCATGGAGCATTGTGATTCCAGGGGTCTTGGAACATTGTGCTGACAAGGGCGTGGAGCATTGTGATGAGAAGGCCATGGAGCATTCTGATGACATATGTCATGGAGCTTTGTGATGACAAAGGCATGGAGCATTGTGATTACAGGGGTCTTGGAGCATTGTGATGAAAAGGGCATGGATCATTGTGATGATAAAGGCATGAAGCCTTGTCATGACAGGGTTCAAGAGGCATACTGATGACAATTATCAGGGAGCATTGTGATGACAAGTGTATTGAACATTGTGATGACAATGGTCATGGAGCATTGTGATAAGAAGACCATGGATAATTGTGATGACCAGCATCATGGGACGTTGTGATGACAAGTGTTATGGAACATTGTGATCACAAAGGTTTGGAGCATTTTGAAGACAGAGGTCATGGATCATTTTGATTTCTAGGAGAAAGGAGCATTGTGATGACAAGGGCATGAAGCAATGTGATCCCAAGGCTCATGGAGGATTGTGATGACAAGCGCATGGAGCATTGCGATGACAAGGTCATGTAGCAATTTACTGACAAAGGCATGGAGCATTGATGACAAGTGTCATGGAGCACTGTGATAACAAGCATCATGGAGCATTGTGATTACAAGGGTCATGGAGCATTGGGATGACAAGGGCATGGAGCATTGTTGTGACAATGGTCATGGTGCATTTTGATGAGAAGAGTCCCGGATCATTGTGTTGTCAGGGGTCTTGGAGCGTTTTGATGACAGTGGTCATGGAGAATTGTGATGACAGGGGTCATGGAGCATTGTGATGAGAATGTCATGGAGCACTTGGCTGAATATGTTCATGGAGTATTGTGATGACAGGGGTTATGGAGCATTGTGATGACTGGGGAACGTAGCATTGTGATGACAAAGTCCTGGAGCATTGTGATGAGAAGACCATGGAGCCTTATGATGACAAGTCTCATTGAGCATTCTAATAAAATGGGGCATGGAGCATTGTGATTAGAGGGGTCTTGGAGCATTGTGATGACAAGGGGTTGGATCATTGTGATGAGAAAGCCATGGAGCATTCTGATGACATGCATCATGGAGCTTTGTGATGACAAGGTCATGGAGCATTGTGATGAAAAGTGTATTGAGCATTGTGATGACAAAGGTCATGGAGAATTGTGATGAGAAGACCATGGATAATTGTGATGACGAGCATCATGGGACATTGTGATGACAAGTGTTATGGAACATTGTGATCACAAGGGTTTGGAGCATTGTGATGACAGAGGTCATGGAGCATATTGATTTAATTGTGATGACAATAGCATGAAGCGTTATGATGAAGGGCATGGGGCATTGTGATGACAGGGTTCATGGAGCATTGAGATGAAACCGGGCATGGAGCATTGTGATTACATGGGCCTTGGAGCATTGTGATGATAAGGGCACGGATCACTGTGATACATGGGTCATGGAGGATTGTAATAACAAGGGCATGGAGCATGGTGATGAGAAGGGCAACGAACATTGTGAGGACAATCGTCATGGAGCTTTGTGATGACAAGGGCATGGAGCATTTTGGTTACAGGGGTCTTGGAGCAATGTGATGACCAGGGTCATGGAGCCTTCTGATAACAAGGCTGTGGATCATTGTGATGGCAGGTGTCATGGAGTATTTTTATGACAGGTGTAATGGAGCATTGTGATGACAAGGGCATGGAGCTTTGGTCTGAAATATTTCATGGATTATTGTGATGAGAGTGGGCATGGAGCATTTTGATGACAAGGGCACGGAATACTGAGATACATGGGTGATGGAGGATTATAATGACAAGGGTATGGAGCATTGTGATGGCAAGACCGTGGAGCACTGTGATGAGAAGACCATGGATAATTGTGATGACAAGCATCATGGAGCTGTGTGATGACAAGGGCATGGAGCAATGTGATGAGATTGTTCATGGAGCATTGTGATGACAATGGCATGGAGCATTTTGATGCCCAAGGTCATGGAGCTTTGTGATGACAAAGGTCATGGAGCATTTTGATGACAAAGGCGTGGTGCATTGTGATGAGGAAGGCAGGGAGCATTTTGATGACAGGGTCATGGAGCAATTTGATGAAATGTGTCATGGAATATTTTGATGACAGGGGTTATGGAACATAGTGATGTCATGGGTCATGGAGCATTGTTATGATAAGGGCATGTAGTATTGTGATGACAGGGGTCATGGAACATTGTAATGAAAGGGGTGAGAGAGTATTGTGATGATTATTGATGGCACATTGTGGTATCAGTGATGAGAGAGCATTTTGATGAGAAGGGCATGGAGCATTGTGATGAGAAATTTTATGGAGCATTGCGATGACAAGGTTCTGGAGCATTGTGATGACAAGTGCATGGCGCATTGTGATGACATGGGTCATGGAGCATTGTGCTGACAAAGGCACTGAGCATTGTGATGACAAGGGTCACAGAGCATTGTGATGAAAAGTTCATGGAGCATTTTGGTGACAAATGTCACAAAGCCTTGTGATGACGAAGACATGGACCATTGTGATGACAAATGTCATGAAGCATTGTGATGACTGGAGTCATGGAGCATTGTGATGACAGTGGATCATGGAGCATTGTGATGACAGGGGCATGGAGCATTGGTCTGACAAGTTTCATGGATTATTGTGATGACAGGGTGCATGCCACATTGTGATGACAATGGCATGGAGCATTGTGATGACAAATTCAAGGAATATTGTGAAGACAAGTGTCAGGGAGCATTATGATGACATATGTCATGGTCCATTGCGATGACAATGGCATGGAACATTGTGATGCCAGGTGTCATGGAGGATTGTGATGACAAAGGTAATGGAGCCTTGTGATGACAAGGGCTTGGAGCATTGTGATGACAAGGGCATGGAGCATTGTGATGACAATTGCCATTGATAATTTTGATGACATGTCGTGAAGCACTGTGATAACAAGCACATGGAGCTTGCTATGACAGGGGTCATGGAGCATTGCGATGACAAGTGCATGGAGAATTGTGATGATAAGGGCATGTAACTTTGTGATGATAAGTGTCATAGAGCATTGTGATGACAAGGACGTGGAAAATTGTGATGACAAGAGACATGGAGCATTGTGATGACCAGGGCATGGAGCATTGAGATGGCAAGACTGTGGAGCATTGTGATGAGAAGACCATGGATAATTGTGATGACGAGCATCATGGAGTAGTGTAATGACAAGGGGCATGGAGCATTGTGATGACAAGGGTCATGGAGCATTCTGATGACAAGCTTGTGGAGTATTGTGATGACAATGGCATGGAGCATTATGATCAAACGAGCATGGAGCATTTGGATGAGAAGACATGGAGCATTCTTATGACATGCTCAATGGAGCTTCTTGATGACAAGGGCATGAAGCATTGCGATTACAGGGGTCTTGGACAATTGTGATGAAAAGGGCATGGATCGTTGTGATGAAAATGTCATGGAGCCTTTTCATGACAGGGTTCAAGGAGCATACTGACAGCAAGTGTCAGGGAGCATTGTGATGACAAGTGTATTGAGCATTGTGATGACAAAGGTCAGGGAGCATTGTGATGAAAAGGGCATGGAGTATTGTGATGACAGGCATCATGGAGCATTTTGATCACAAGTGTTAAGGAACGTTCTGATCACAATGGTTTGTAGCATTGTGATGACAGAGGTCATGGATCATTTTGATTTCAAGAAGTATGGAGCATAGTGATGACAAGGGCATGAAGCAATGTGATCCGAAGTTTCTTGGAGGATTGTGATGACAATGGTAATGGAGTATTGTGATGACCAGCACATGGAGCATTGTGATGACAAGGTCATGTAGCATTTTGCTGGCAAAGGTATGGAGCATTGTGATGACAAGTGTCATGGAGCACTTTTATGACAATTGTCATGGAAAATTGTGATTACAGAGGTCAAGGAGCATTGGGATGACAAGGGCTTGGAGCATTGTGATGAAAAAGGCATGGGGCATTTTCATGACAGGTTGCAAGGAGCATTCTACGACAAGTTTCAGGGAGCATTGTGATGACAAGTGTATTGAGCATTGTGATGACAAAAGTCATGGAGCATTGTGATGACAAGGGCATGGAGTATTGTGATGACAGGCTTCATGGAGTGTTGTGATGACAAGTTTTATGGAACATTGTTATCACAAATGTTTGGAGCATTGTGATGACAGAGGTCATGGATCATTTTGATTTCAAGGAGCATGGAGCATTGTGATGACAAGGGCATGAAGCAATGTGATCCAAAGATTCATGGAGGTTGCTGATGACAATGGTAATGGAGTATTGTGATGATAAGCACATGGAGCATTGTGATGACAAGGTCATGTAGCATTTTGCTGACAAAGGAATGGAGCATTGTGATGACAAGCGTCATGGAGCACTCTGATGTCAAGTGTCACGGAGCATTGTGATTACAGGGTTCATGCAGCATTGGGATGACAAGGGTAATGGAGCATTTTGATGAAAAGAGTCCCAGATCATTGTGTTGTGTGGGGTCATGGAACATTTTGATGACAGTGGTCATGGAGCGTTGTGATGACAGGTGTCACGGAACATTTTGATGACAGTGGTCATGGAGCGTTGTGATGACAGGTGTCACGGAGCATTGTGATGAGAAGGTCATGGAGCATTGGACTGAAAATGTTCATGGAGTATTGTGATGACAGAGCTCATGGAGCATTATTATGACAAGAAAATGGAGCATTGTGATGACAAGCTCCTGGAGCATTGTGATGAGAAGACCATGGAGCCTTGTGATGAAAAGTCTCATTGAGCCTTCTGATGAAAAGGGGCATGGAGCATTGTGATTCCGGGGGTCTTGGAGCATTGTGATGACAAGGGCATGGAGCATTGTTATTACACGTCTTGGAGCTTTCTGATGAAAAGGGCATGGATCATTGTGATGAAAACGGCATGGAGCCATGTCATGACAGGTTTAAAGGAGCATACTGACGACAAGTGTCAGTGAGCATTGTGATGACAATTGTATTGAGCATTGTGATGACAAAGGTCATGGAGCATTGTGATGAGAAGACCATGGATAATTGTGATGACGGGCGTCATGGTGCGTTTTGATGACAAGCGTTATGGAACAGTGTGATCACAAGGGTTTGAGGCCTTGTGATGACAGAGGTCATGGAGCATTATGATTTCATTGTGCTGACAATAGCATGAAGCATTATGATGATGGGCATGGTGCATTGTGATGACAGGGTCCATGGAGCATTGAGATGAAATGGGGCAAAATAATATACTGAAAGAATCAGGACAATGTTACATCAGAAGATCAAAACAATAAACCCTGAGAACAGAGAAAAAATATAAATAAAAATATGAGCAGAACTTAATAAAAAAGAAAACGTATAAAATTGAGGTGATTTAGTAAGTCAAAATAATATTCTTTGAAAAGATTAAAAGACACATTTTGATTAAGGAAAACAAAATCATAAGTAAAGAATATACAGAAAGAATCAGGCCAATGTTATAGCAGAGAATATATGAAATGCCAGGAAATTTGAACATTTCTCTAAAGTGGACAATTTCCTAACTCTTAAAGTTCACCAAAATTGACACAAGAGGAAATCATTTAAGGCCATCTTGTCTGCACTTGGCATTCTCGTAATGCCCTGGCCTCAGGATGCAGCTTCTGTAGTCCATGGCAACCTGATGAGAGGGAGCGGAGCTGCAGGAGTTTGGAACACTGCCCTCACTGAGGGTGTGGGTGTGGCCAACTCTGCTGTGACTGAACAAAGGGCAGGGGAGTAGGGGTCCCAGTGCAGGGGCCTTAGAGCCGGGTAGGCACAGTGGGGTGGCACAAGCATTTAGTCCATGGCCAAAGAACGCCGTCTTGGTCTACACAGCAGCCCGGCCTTTCTCCTTTACACTCAGGCCGCCCTCCTACTTGAAGTGTGTTTGGAACGTGTCCACAGAGTACACCTCGCTGCACAGGAAACCATAGGTCTGGGCGTCGTAGCTTCCTGCCAGGTGACCGAAGGTCGCAGGCAGGTGGGTCCCTGGGACACACGCAGAGTGGCTCCTTCCCGGGTCCCTGGCCACTCAGTGCCCCTTCCCCAGAGCGGTGGTCAAAAAGCAGCCCTGTCTGAGTGCCCTGCCACTAGAGGGAGAATTGACCCAACACTTTTAGAAAATGGGGTCCTTGCGGGCAATTCAGTGGAGGGACACAAAACAATCTTTGCCAACTTTCTGCTGAAGCTCACGAGCGTTCACACGTAAGCTTCTTACAATGTCAGCTATTTACCTAAACATGAGCTCATGATCTAAATTTACACAATAAAGTAGAAATCAGCAACAAGTTGAGACAATCAGCAAAAACAATCAATACCAGAATTAGATTCCAAGGCCATCCATCAGATGTTGGAATAATCAGGTGCAAGGCAGAAAATGTACATAAAACTAGAACTGAAAAAAGGAAGATGTTTGTTTTAAAAGACTGGTAGGATCTTTAAAACATTTTCAAAGTACACGTCATTGATAAAGCTAAAAACTCGAAGGTTGTGTAATACAAGAGATTAATCATGGAGAAGAGTGAAATTATGCTGTTTCGAAAAATATGGCAGATAAGATTTTCTGCCTAATTATATAAGAAGATTTATCTTAAAAAATACATATTATTTTAAAGACTTATTGGCTTTAAAATAAGTTAAGTGTATTTCAAAGGGCTTGTCTGCAAAGAAAGTTGAGAAGTGGGAAAACACAGAAAGTCGAGGGGAAAATATGTCAATATATACATTGCTATATGGTGAACTAAGCCTTAGGCCAGCAACAATGTGGAGGAGCTGATCATTAGATACATACAATTAAGCTGGAAACTTCACAAAGTTCAACTCTTTTTTTTTAAATTTATTTATTTATTTTTATTTATTTATTTTTTGCTTTATAACAAATTTAATCAGTTATATATATACATATGTTCCCATATCCCCTACTTTTTGCGTCTCCCTCCCACCCTCCCTATCCCACCCCTCCAGGCGGTCACAAAGCACCGAGCTGATCTCCCTGTGCTATGCGGCTGCTTCCCACTAGCTATCTACCTTACGTTTGGTAGTGTATATATGTCCATGCCGCTCTTTCACTTTGTCACAGCTTACCCTTCCCCCTCCCCATATCCTCAATTCCATTCTCTAGTAGGTCTGTGTCTTTATTCCTGTCTTACCCCTATGTACTTCATGACATTTTTTTCCTTAAATTCCATATATATGTGTCAGCATACAGTATCTGTCTTTCTCTTTCTGACTTACTTCACTCTGTATGACACACTCTAGGTCCATCCAGTTCATTACAAATAGCTCAATTTCATTTCTTTTTATGGCTGAGTAATATTCCATTGTATATATGTGCCACATCTTCTTTACCCATTCATCCAATGATGGACACTTAGGTTGTTTCGATCTCCGGGCTATTGTAAATAGGGCTGCTATGAACATTTTGGTACATGTCTCTTTTTGAATTATGGTTTTCTCAGGGTATATGCCCAGTAGTGGGATTGCTGGGTCATATGGTAGTTCTATTTGTAGTTTTTTAAGGAACCTCCATACCGTTCTCCATAGTGGCTGTACCAATCCACATTCCCACCAACAGTGCAAGAGTGTTCCCTTCCCGAGGCTGGGCAGCGAGGTCCTCCAGCGCCACCAGCGCAGCTCACCGCAGTGTTAAGTCAGGCGAGGAGAGTACCCTCGTGGCCAAGCACCTTCCAGCGTCCTTGGGACCAGGCGCTCGCTGCTGCCCTTTCTCTGGACGCCGAGCAAAACACAGGCACCCCTGCCTGCTGCACACTTCTCATCTTTCCCGTTGGATGAGGTCACTTGTAGGTCCTGCTTTGGCCTTAGGGATGCCCGGTTGGAGCAATGACTGAGAGTTCCTGTTGCTCCACATCCTCGCCAGCATTTGGTGTTATCAGTGTCTGGATTTTGGCCATTCTTACAGCGTCTCCATTTGGCCCAGGGCCTCTCACCAAGGAGCTGAGTGGCAGGCATTCCTCCTGCTGAGACCCGTTCACTTAGAGTGAGGAGTCAGTGGATTGGATGCTCTGATCCTGATACATCAGAAATGCATCTACATGTGGAACAACTCCTACAGAACACCTACTGAACGCTGACAGAAGACCTCAGACCCCCCAAAAGGCAAGAAACTCCCCACATACCTGGGTAGGGCAAAAGAAAAAAGAATAAACAGAGACAATAGGATAGGGACGGGACCTGCATCAGTGGGAGGGAGCCATGAAGGAGAGAAGGTTTCTACACACTTCAAGCCCCTTCGCGGGTGGAGAATGCAGGTGGCGGAGGGGGAAGCTTCAGAGTAGCAGAGGAGAGCACAGCAACAGGGGTGAGGAGGGCAAAGCGGAGAGATTCTGGCACAGAGGATCAGTGCCCTCAGGCACACACCATCCCGAGAGGCTTGTCTGCTCGGCCGCTGGGGCGGGCGGGGCTGGGAGCTGAGGCTCGGGTATCGGCTTTCAGTCAGAGTGCAAGGAGAGGACTGGGGCTGGCAGCAGGAAGAGAGCCTGAAGGTGTTAGTGCACCACAGCTAGCCCGGAGGGAGTCCGGGGAAAGGGTCTGGAGCTGCCGAAGAGGCAAGAGACTTTTCCATTTTGTTTCCTGGTGCGCAAGGAGAGGGCATTAAGAGGGCTGCTTGGGGAAGCGCCGGAGAAAGGCGTGAGCCGCGGGTAAGGTGCGGACCTCGGAGACGGGCATGGGACGCTGGGGCTGATGCTGCCGCCGCCGCCGCCGCCGCCGCCGCCACCATCGCCATGGGGCCTGTGTGCGAGCGCGGGTCACTGTCCGCCCCGCCTTCCGGGAGGCCTGTGCACCCCGCCACTGCCGGGGTCCCGCGACACGGGGACGGCTTTCCCGGGAAAGCGCACGGAGCGCCATGAGCTGCTGCAACGTCACGCTGGCCTCTGCCGCCGCAGGCCCGCCCCACACTGCGCGCCCCTCCCTCACCTCTGCCTGAGTGAGTCAGAGCCCCCGAATCAGCGGCTCCTTTAAATCCGTCCTGTCTGAGCGAAGAAAGGACGCCCTCCGGTGACCTATGCGCAGAGGCGGGGCCAGGTCCAAGGCTGAGACCCGGGAGCTGTGAGAGCAGAGACAGGGAAATCTCTCTGTGCAGCCTCGGAGGCAGCAGATTAAAGCTCCACGGTCCATTTGATGTGCCCTGCGTCTGTGGAGTGCATGAATGGACAGCGAATCATCCCAAATTGAGGAAGTGGACTTTGAGGACAAGATTTAAGACTTTCCCCCCTTTTCTTCTTTTTACAATGAATTATCCCAAATTAAGGAGGTGGACTTAGAGAGCAAGATTTCAGATTTCTCGCCCTTTTCATCTTTTTACAACAAATTATCCCAAATTGAGGACGTGGATTGGAGAGCAAGATTTTTGATTTTTTCCCCTGCTCTCTTTTTGTGAATGTGTATGTGTAATCTTCTGTGTAAGATTCTCTCTGTATAGCTTTGCTTCCACCATATGTCCCAGGGTTCTATTGGTCCGCTTTTTTTTTCAATAATTACATTTTAATTTTAATAACACTACTATATTTCATACTTTATTCTATTTTACTTTACCTGCTCTTTTTTTTTCCTACCTTCCCTTCCTCCCTCCCTCTCTCCGCTCCTCCTTTCCTTCTTTCTTTTTCTTTCCTCAATCCCTCCCTCCCACCCTTCTTCTTTCCACTTTCTTTTTCTTTCCTTCCTCCCTCTCTCCCTCCTGTCTTTCTTTCTTTCTTTCCTTCCTCCCTCCCTCCCACCCTTCTTCCATTCACTCTTCCTCTTGCTTTCATTCCTCCCTCCTTCCCTTCTTTCTTTCCTTCCCTCTTTCCATCCTCCCTCCCTCCCACCCTCCTTTCTTTCTTCCTTCCTTCCTTCCTTCCTTTCTTCCCTTCTTCCTTTCTTTCCCTCTCTCTTTCTTTCTTCTACTAATTCTTTCTTTCTGCTTTTTCTCCCTGTTATTCTGAGACGGGTGGATGAAAGGCTCTTGGTGCTGCAGCCAGGAGTCAGTGCTGTGCCTCTGAAGTGGGAGAGCCAACTTCAGGACACGGGTCCACAAGAGACCTCCCAGCTCCACATAATATCAAGCAGCGAAAATCTCCCAGAGATCTCCATCTCAACACCAGCACCCAGCTTCAGTCAACGACCAGCAAGCTACAGTGCTGGTCACCCTATGCCAAGCAACTAGCAAGGCAGGAACACAACGCCACTCATTAGCAGAGAGGCTACCTAAAAACACAATAAGGCCATAGGCACCCCAAAACACAACACCAGACATGGACCTGTCCACCAGAAAGACAAGATCGAGCCTCAACCACCAGAACACAGGCATTATTCCCCCACCCCAGGAAGCCTGCACAACATACTGAAACAACCTAGGCCACTGGGGACAGACACCAAAAACAACGGGAACTACGAATCTGCAGCCTGCAAAAAAGAGACCCCAAACACAGTAACATAAGCAAAATGAGAAGACAGAAAAGCACACAGCAGGTGAAGGAGCAGATAAAAACCCACCAGACCTAACAAATGAAGAGGTAATAGGCAGTCTACCTGAAAGAGAATTCAGAATAATGATAGTAAAGCTGATCCAAGATTCTATTTCCAAGATCCATAATCTTGGAAATAGAATAGACAAAATGCAAGAAACAGTTAACAAGGACCTAGAAGAACTAAAGATGAATCAAGCATCAATTAAAAACAAAATAAATGAAATGAAATATACTCTAGATGGGATCAATAGCAGAATAACTGAGACAGAAGAATGGATAAGTGAGGTGGAAGATAAAATAGTGGAAATAACTGATGCAGAGCAAAATAAAGAAAAAAAGAATGAAAAGAACAGAGGACAGTCTCAGAGACCTCTGGGACAACATTAAACGCACCAACATTCGAATTATAGGGGTTCCAGAAGAAGAAGAGAAAAAGAAAGGGACTGAGAAAATATTTGAAGAGATTTTAGTTAAAAACTTCCCTAATATGACAAAAGAAATAGTCAATCAAGTCCAGGAATCGCAGAGAGTCCCAAACAGAATAAATCCAAGGAGAAACACTCCAAGAGACATATTAATTGAACTACCAAAACTTAAATACAAAGAAAAAACATTAAAAGCAGCAAGGGAAAAACAACAAATAACATACAAGGGAATCCCCATCAGGATAACAGCTGATCTCTCAGCAGAAACTCTGCAAGCCAGAAGGGAGTGGCAGGACATATTTAAAGTGATGAAGGAGAGAAACCTGCAACCAAGATTACTCTACCCAGCAAGGATCTCATTCAGATTTGATGGAGAAATTAAAACTTTTACAGACAAGCAAAAGCTGAGAGAGTTCAGCACCACGAAACCAGCTTTACAACAAATGCTAAAGGAACTTCTCTAGGCAAGAAACACAACAGAAGGAATATACCTACAATAACGAACCCAAAGTAATTAAGGAAATGGGAATAGGAACATACATATCAATAGTTACCTTAAATGTAAATGGACTAAATGCTCCCACCAAAAGACAGAGAGTGGCTGAATGGATACAAAAACAAGACCCATATATATGCTGTCTACAAGAGACCCACTTCAGACCTAGAGACATATACAGATTGAAAGTAAGGGGATGGAAAAAGATATTCCATGCAAATGGAAATCAAAAGAAAGCTGGAGTAGCAATTCTTATATCAGACAAAATAGACTTTAAAATAAGACTATTAGAAGAGACAAAGAAGGACACTACATAACGATAAAGGGATCGATCCAAGAAGAAGATATAACAATTGTAAATATTTATGCACCCAACATAGGAGGACCTCAATACATAAGGCAAATACTAACAGCCATAAAAGAGGAAATCGACAGTAACACAGTCATAGAAGGGGACTTTAACACCCCACTTTCACCAATGGACAGATCATCCAAAATGAAAATAAATAAGGAAACACAAGCTTTAAATGATATATTAAACAAGGTGGACTTAGTTGATATTTCTAGGACATTCCATCCAAAAACAACAGAATACACATTTTTCTCAAGTGCTCATGGAACATTCTCCAGGATAGATCATATCTTGGGTCACAAATCAAGCCTTGGTAAATTTAAGAAAATTGAAATTGTATCAAGTATATTTTCCGACCACAATGCTATAAGACTAGACATCAATTACAGGAAAATATCTGTAAAAAATACAAACACATGGAGGCTAAACTATACACTACTCAATCACGAAGTGATCACTGAGGAAATTAAAGAGGAAATTAAAAAAAAATTCCTACAAACAAATGACAATGGAGACACGACAACCCAAAACCTATGGGACACAGCAAAAGCAGTTCTAAGAGGGAAGTTTATAGCAATACAATCCCACATTAAGAAACAGGAAACATTTCGAGTATACAACCTGACCCTGCACCTAAAGCAATTAGAGAAAGAACAAAAATCCCCCAAAGTTAGCAGAAGGAAAGAAATCATAAAGATCAGATCAGAAATAAATGAAAAAGAAATGAAGGAAATGATAGCAGAGATCAACCAAACTAAAAGCTGGTTCTTTGAGAAGATAAACAAAATTGACAAACCATTAGACAGACTCATCAAGAAAAGAAGGGAGAAGACTCAAATCAATAGAATTAGAAATGAAAAAGGAGAAGTAACAACTGACACTACAGAAATACAAAAGATCATGAGAGATTACTACAAGCAACACTATGCCAATAAAATGGACAACCTGGAAGAAATGGACAAATTCTTAGAAATGCAAAAACTGCCAAGACTGAATCAGGAAGAAATAGAAAATATGAACAGACCAATCACAAGCACTGAAATTGAAACTGTGATAAAAAATCTTCCAAAAAACCAAAGCCCAGAACCAGATGGCTTCACAGGCGAATTCTCTCAAGCATTTAGAGAAGAGCTAACATCTATCCTTCTCAAACTCTTCCAAAATATAGCAGAGGGAGGAACACTCCCAAACTCATTCTATGAGGCCACCATCACCTTGATACCAAAACCAGGAAAGGATGTCACAAAGAAAGAAAACTACAGGCCAATATCAATGATGAACTCAGATGCAAAGATCCTCAACAAAATACTAGCAAACAGAATCCAACAGCACATTAAAAGGATCATACAGCATGATCAAGTGGGGTTTATTCCAGGAATGCAAGGTTTCTTCAATATATGCAAATCAATCAATGTGATACACCATATTAACAAGTTGAAGGAGAAAAACCATATGATCATCTCAATAGATGCAGAGAAAGCTTGCGACAAAAGTCAACACCCATTTATGATAAAAACCCTGCAGAAAGTAGGCATAGAGGGAACTTTCCTCAACATAATAAAGGCCATATATGACAAACCCACAGCCAACATTGTCCTCATTGGTGAAAAACTGAAACCATTTCCACTAAGATCAGGAACAAGACAAGGCTGCCCACTCTCACCACTCTTATTCAACCTAGTTTTGGAAGTTCTAGCCACAGCAATCAGAGAAGAAAAGGAAATAAAAGGAATCCAAATTGGAAAAGAAGAAGTAAAGCTGTCACTGTTTGCAGATGACATGATACTATACATAGAGAATCCTAAAGATGCTACCAGAAAACTACTAGAGCTAATCAATGAATTTGGTAAAGTAGCAGGATACAAAATTAATGTACAGAAATCTCTGGCATTCCTGTACACTAATGACGAAAAATCTGAAAATGAAATCAAGAAAACACTCCCATTTACCATTGCAACAAAAAGAATAAAATATCTAGGAATAAACCTACCTAAGGAGACAAAAGACCTGTATGCAGAAAATTATAAGACACTGATGAAAGAAATTAAAGATGATACAAATAGATGGAGAGATATACCATGCTCCTGGATTGGAAGAATCAATATTGTGAAAATGACTCTACTACCCAAAGCAATCTACAGATTCAATGCAATCCCTATCAAACTACCACTGGCATTTTTCACAGAACTAGAACAAAAAATTTCAAAATTTGCTTGGAAAAACAAAAGGCCCCGAATAGCCAAAGCAATCTTGAGAACGAAAAACGGAGCTGGAGGAATCAGGCTCCCTGACTTCAGACTATACTACAAAGCTACAGTAATTAAGACAGTCTGGTACAGGCATAAAAACAGAAAGATAGATCAGAGGATCAGGATAGAAAGCCCAGAGATAAACCCACACACATATGGCCAACTTATATTTGATAAAGGAGGCAGGAATGCACAGTGGAGAAAGGACAGCCTCTTCAATAAGTGGTGCTGGGAAAACTGGACAGGGACATGTAAAAGTTTGAGATTAGATCATTCCCTAACACCATACACAAAAATAAGCTCAAAATGGATTAAAGACTTAAATGTAAGGCCAGAAACTATCAAACTCTTAGAGGAAAACATAGGCAGAACACTCTATGACATAAATCACAGCAAGATCCTTTTGGACCCACCTCCTAGAGAAATGGAAATAAAAACAAAGATAAACCAATGGGAACTAATGAAACTTAAAAGCTTTTGCACAGCAAAGGAAACCATAAACAAGATGAAAAGAGAACCCTCAGAATGGGAGAAAATATTTGCAAATGAAGCAACTGACAAAGGATTAATCTCCAAAATTTATAAACAGCTCATGCAGCTCAATAGCAGAAAAACAAACAACCCAATCCAAAAATGGGCAGAAGACTTAAATAGGCATTTCTCCAAAGAAGATATACAGACTGCCAACAAACACATGAAAGAATGCTCAACATCATTAATCATTAGAGAAATGCAAATCAAAATTACAATGAGATATCACCTCACACCAGTCAGAATGGCCATCATCAAGAAATCTAGAAACAACAAATGCTGGAGAGGGTGTGGAGAAAAGGGAACACTCTTGCACTGCTGGTGGGAATGTGAATTGGTACAGCCACTATGGAGAACAGTATGGAGGTTCCTTATAAAACTACAAATAGAACTACCATATGACCCACAATCCCACTACTAGGCATATACCGTGAGAAAACCATAATTCAAAAAGAGACATGTACCAAAATGTTCATAGCAGCCCTATTTACAGTAGCCTGGAGATTGAAACAACCTAAGTGTCCATCATCAGATGAATGGGTAAAGAACATGTGGCATATATATACAATGGAATATTACTCAGCCATAATAAGAAATGAAATTGAGCTATTTGTAATGAGGTGGATGGACCTAAAGTCTGTCATACAGAGTGAAGTAAGTCAGAAAGAGAAAGACAAATACTGTATGCTGACACATATATATGGAATTTAAGAAAAAAAATGTCATGAAGAACATAGGGGTAAGACAGGAATAAAGACACCGACCTACTAGAGAATGGACTTGAGGATATGGGGAGGGGGAAGGGTAATCTGTGACAAAGTGAAAGAGCGGCATGGACATACATACACTACCAAACGTAAGGTAGATAGCTAGTGGGAAGCAGCCGCATAGCACAAGGAGATCAGCTCGGTGCTTTGAGACCGCCTGGAGGGGTGGGATAAGGAGGGTGGGAGGGAGACACAAAAGGGAGGGGATATGGGAACATATGTATATGTGTAACTGATTAAATTTGTTATAAGGCAAAAAAAAAAGAAAAATAAATACTACAATGAGGTAACACCTCACATCTGTCAGAATGTCCATCATCAAAAAATCTACAAACAATAAATTCTGGCGAGGGTGTGGAGAAAAGGGAACCCTCTTGCACTGTTGGTGGGAATGTAAATTGATACAGCCACTATGGAGAACAGTATGGAGGTTCCTTAAAAAACTAAAAATAGAACTACCATACGACCCAGCAATCCCACTACTAGGCACATACCCTGAGAAAAAAATAAGTCAGAAAGAGTCATGGGGCTTCTCTGGTGGCGCAGTGGTTGAGAGTCTGTCTGCCGATGCAGGGGACACGGGTTCGTGCCCCAGTCTGGGAAGATCCCACATGCTGCGGAGCGGCTGGGTCCATGAGCCATGGCCACTGAGCCTGCACGTCCAGAGCCTGTGCTCCACAATGGGAGAGGCCACAACAGTGAGATGCCCGCATACTGCCAAAAAAAAAAAAAAAGTCATGTACCAATGAACCACAATGTTCATTGCAGCTCTGTTTACAATAGCCAGGACCTGAAAACAACCTAAGTGTTATCGACAGATGAATGGATAAAGAAGATATGGCACATATATACAATGGAATATTACTCAGCCATAAAAAGAAATGAAATTGAGTTATCTGTAGTGAGGTGGATGGACCTAGAGTCTGTCATACAGAGTAAAGTAAGTCAGAAAGAGAAAACAAATACCGTACGCTAACACATATATATGGAATCTAAACAACAACAACAAAAAAAGGTTCTAAAGAACCTAGGGGCAGGATAGAAATAAAGATGCATATGTAGAGAATGAATCTGGTGATAGAGGGAGGGGGAAGGGTAAGCTGGGACGAAGTGAGAGAGTAGCACTGACATATATACACTACCAAATGGAAAACAGTTAGTGGGAAGCAGCCGCATAGCACAGGGAGTTCAGCTCGGTGCATTGTGACCCGCTAGAGGGGTGGGATAGGAAGGGTGGGAGGGAGACACAAGAGGGAGGAGATATGGGGACATATGTATATGTACAGCTGATTCACTTTGTTATACAGCAGAAACTAACACAACAATGCAAAGCAATTAGACTCCAATAAAGATGTTAAAAAAAAGAAATAAAAGAACACACTTTGATTAAGCAAAATGAAAACATAACTAAATAATATACAGAAAGAATCAGGACAATGTTATAGCAAAGAATATATGAAATGCCAGTAAATTTGAACATTTCTGTGAAGTGGACAATTTCCTAGCTCCTAAAGTTTACAAAAACTGACACAAGAGGAAATCATTTAAGGCCATCATGTCTGCCCTTTGCATCCTCGGAATGCCCCGGCCTCAGGATGCAGCTTCTGTAGTCCATGGCAACCTGCGGAAAGGGGGTGGGGCTCCAGGAGGTTGCAACCCTGCACTCACTGAGGCTGTGGTTGTGGCCATCACTGCTGTGAATGAACAAAGTGCAGCATAGCAGGGGACCCTGGGCAGTGTCCTCAGAGCCCGGCCGGCCCAGGTGGGTGGCACAAGAATTTAGGCCCAGGCCAAAGAGCGCCTTCTTGGTGTGCGCGGCATCCCGGCCTCTCACCTTTCCACTGAGGCCGCCCTCCTACTTGAAGTGTTTGTGGAACGTGTCCGCGGACTACACTTCGCTGCACAGGTAACCATAGGTCTGGGCGTCGTAGCTGCCTGCCAGGTGACCAAAGGTCTCAGGCAGGTGAGTCCCTGGGACACACATGGTGAGTCTCCTGCCCTTGCCCCTGGGTTCTCAGTGCCCGTGGCTCAGAGCAGGAGCTGCAAAGCAGCCCTGTCTGTGTCCCCTGCCACCAGAGGGAGTACTGGCCCAACACTTCTAGAAAACGGGGTCTTTGTGGGCAACTCATTGGAGGGACACAAATAAATCTTTGCCTACTTTCTGCTGAAGCTCACGAGCGTTCACACCTAATCCTCTTACAATGTCAGCTGTTTAGTTAAACATGAGCTCATGATTTAAATTTACATAATAATGCAAAAATCATCTACAATTGGAGACAATCAGCAAAAACAATCAATACCAGAATTAGATTCCAAAGGCCATCCATCTGATGTTGGAATAATCAGGTGCAAGGCAGAAAATATACATAAAACTAGAAATGAAACAAGGAACAAGGATGTTTTATGAGACTGGTAGGTTCTTTAAAACATATTTAAAATACATGTCACTGATAAAGCTAAAAACTCGAAGGTTGTCTAATACAACAGATTAATCATGGAGAAGAGTGAAATTATGCTGTTTTGAAAAATATGGCAGATCAGATTTTCTGCCTAATTATATAAGAAGATTTATCTTAGATGGTGGAAGAGTAAGACGCGGAGATCACATTCCTCCCCACAGATACAGCAGAAATACAGCTACACGTGGAACAACTCCTACAGAACACCTACTGAACCCTGGCAGAAGACCTCAGACCTCCCAAAAGGCAAGAAACTCCCCACGTACCTGGGTAGGGCAAAGCGGAGAGATTCCCACACAAAGGATCGGTGGTGACCAGCACTCACCAGCCCGAGTGGCTTGTCTGCTCACCCACCAGGGCTGGCGGCGCTGGAAGCTGAGGCTCCGGTTTTGGTCAGAGCGCAGGGAGAGGACTGGGGCTGGCAGAAAGAAATCAGCCTGAAGGGGGCTAATGCACCACAGCTAGCCGGGAGGGAGTCCTGGAAAACTCTGGAGCTGCTGAAGAGGCAAGAGACTTTTGCTTCCCTCTTGGTTTCCTGGTGCACGAGGAGAGGCTATTAAGAGTGCTGCTTAAAGGAGCTCCATGGACGGGCACGAGCCCCGGCTGAAAGCCCGGAAACCAGAGACAGGTGTGGGATGCTAGGGCTGCTGCTGCCGCCACCAAGAGGCCTGTTTGTGAGTGAAGGTCACTGTCCACACCGCCCTTCTGGTAGCCGGTGCAGCCCGTCACTGCCAGGGTTCCAGGATCCAGGCAAGTCTTCCCTAGGAGAACGCATGGTGCACCTTGGGCTGGTGCAACATCACGCTGGCCTCTGCCGCCGCAGGCTCGCCCCGCAGTCCATGCTCCTCCCTCGCCCATGGCCTGAGTAAGCCAGAGTCCCCGAAGTGGCTGATCCCTTAACCCTGTCCTGTCTGAGCGAAGAACAGA
This sequence comes from Mesoplodon mirus, assembly GCF_964341445.2. Classification (NCBI taxonomy): domain Eukaryota; kingdom Metazoa; phylum Chordata; class Mammalia; order Artiodactyla; family Ziphiidae; genus Mesoplodon; species Mesoplodon mirus. The sequence continues at coordinate 179,758 of NW_028295317.1, forward strand.
TGCCCTCTGGAGACCTACATGCAGAGGAGTGGCCAAATCCAAAGCTGCGACCTGGGAGCTGTGAGAACAAAGAAGAGAAAGAGAAATCTCTCCCAGCAGCCTCAGAAGCAGCGGATTAAAGCTCCACAATCAACTTGATGTACCCTTCATCTGTGGAATACATGAATAGGCAACAAATCATCCCAAATTGAGGAGCCAGGAGTCAGTGCTGTGCCTCTGAGGTGGGAGAGTCAACTTCAGGACACTGGTCCACAAGACACCTCCCAGCTCCACATAATATCAAATGGTGAAAATCTTCCAGAGATCTTCATCTCAACATCAACACCCAGCTTCACTCAACGACCAGCAAGCTATAGTGTTGGACACCCTATGCCAAACAACTAGCAAGACAGGAACACAATGACACCCATTAGAAGAGAGGGTGCCTAAAATCATAAAATGTCCACAGACACCCCAAAACACACCACCAGATGTGGACCTGCCCACCAGAATAACAAGATCCAGACTCATCCACCAGAACACAGGCACTAGTCCCCTCCAACAAGAAGCCTACACAACCCACTAAACCAACATTAGCCACTGGGGACAGACACCAAAAACAACGGGAACTACGAACCTGCAGCCTGCAAAAAGGAGACCCCAAACACAGTAAGATAAGCAAAATGAGAAGACAGAAAAACACACAGCAGGAGAAGGAGCAAGATAAAAACCCACCAGACCTAACAAATGAAGAGGTTATAGGCAGTCTACCTGAAAAAGAATTCAGAATAATGATACTAAAGATGATCTAAGATTCTATTTCCAAGATCCAAAATCTTGGAAATAGAATAGACAAAATGAAAGAAACAGTTAACAGGGACCTAGAAGAACTAAAGATGAATCAAGCATCAATTAAAAACACAATACATGAAATGAAAAATACTCTAGATGGGATCAATAGCAGAATAACAGAGGCAGAAGAATGGATAAGTGAGGTGGAAGATAAAATAGTGGAAATAACTGATGCAGAGCAAAATAAAGAAAAATAATGAAAAGAACAGAGGACAGTCTAAGAGACCTCTGGGACAACATCAAATACACCAACGTTCGAATTATAGGGGTTCCAGAAGAAGAAGAGAAAAAGAAAGGGACTGAGAAAATATTTGAAGAGATTATAGTTGAAAACTTCCCTAATATGGGAAAGGAAATAGTTAATCAAGTCCAGGAGACACAGAGAGTGCCATACAGAAAAAATCCAAGGAGAAGTACGCCAAGACACATATTAATCAAACTGTCAAAAATTAAACACAAAGAAATCATAATAAAAGCCACAAGGGAAAAACAACAAATAACACACAAGGGAATCCCCATCAGGTTAACAGCTGATCTCTCAGCAGAAACTCTACAAGCCAGAAGGGAGTGGCAGGACATAATTAAAGTGATGAAGGAGAAAAACCTGCAACCAAGATTACTCTACCCAGCAAGGATCTCATTCAGATTTGATGGAGAAATTAAAACGTTTACAGACAAGCAAAAGCTGAGAGAGTTCAGCACCACGAAACCAGCTTTACAACAAATGCTAAAGGAACTTCTCTAGGCAAGAAACACAACAGAAGGAATATACCTACAATAACGAACACAAAACAATTAAAAAAATGGGAATAGGGACATACATATCGATAATTACCTTAAATGTAAATGGACTAAATGCTCACACCAAAAGACAGAGAGTGGCTGAATGGATCAAAAACAAGACCCATATATATGCTGTCTACAAGAGACCCACTTCAAACCCAGAGACACATACAGACTGAAAGTAAGGGGATGGAAAAAGATATTCCATGCAAATGGAAACCAAAAGAAAGCTGGAGTAGCAATTCTCATATCAGACAAAATAGACTTTAAAAGAAAGACTACTAGAAGAGACAAAGAAGGACACTACATAATGATCAAGGAATCGATCCAAGAAGAAGACATAAGAATTGTAAATATTTATGCACTCAATATAGGAGCACCTCAATACATAAGGCAAATACTAACAGCCATAAAAGGAGAAATCGACAGTAACACATTCATAGTAGGGGACTTTAACACCCCACTTTCACCAATGGACAGATCATCCAAAATGAAAATAAATATGGAAACACAAGCTTTAAATGATACATTAAACAAGATGGACTTAACTGATATTTATAGGACATTCCATCCAAAAACAACAATACACATTTTTCTCAAGTGCTCATAGAACATTCTCCAGGATAGATCATATCTTGGGTCACAAATCAAGCCTTGGTAAATTTAAGAAAATTGAAATTGTATCAAGTATCTTTTCTGACCACCATGCTATGAGACTAGATATCAATTACAGGAAAAGAGCTGTGAAAAATACAAACACATGGAGGATAAAAAATACACTACTTAATAACGAAGTGATCACTGAAGAAATCAAAAAGGAAATTAAATAATAACTAGAAACCAATGACAATGGAGACATGAAGACCCAAAACCTATGGGATGCAGCAAAAGCAGTTCTAAGAGGGAAGTTTATAGCAATAAAGTCCTACCTTAAGAAACAGGAAACATGTCGAATAAACAATGTAACCTTGCACCTAAAGCAATTAGAGAAAGAAGAACAAAAACATCCCAAAGTTAGCAGAAGGAAAGAAATCATAAAAATCAGATCAGAAATAAATGAAAAAGAAATGAAGGAAACGATAGCAAAGATCAATAAAACTAAAAGCTGGTTCTTTGAGAAGATAAACAAAATTGATAAACCAGTAGCCAGACTCATCAAGAGAAAAAGGGAGAAGACTCAAATCAATAGAATTAGAAATGAAAAAGGAGAAGTAACAACTGACACTGCAGAAATACAAAAGATCGTGAGAGATTACTACAAGCAACACTATGCCAATAAAATGGACAACCTGGAAGAAATGGACAAATTCTTAGAAATGCACAACCTGCCAAGACTGAATCAGGAAGAAATAGAAAATATGAACAGACCAATCACAAGCACTGAAATTGAAACTGTGATAAAAAATCTTCCAAAAAACAAAAGCCCAGAACCAGATGGCTTCACAGGGGAATTCTCTCAAGCATTTAGAGAAGAGCTAACATCTATCCTTCTCAAACTCTTCCAAAATATAGCAGAGGGAGGAACACTCCCAAACTCATTTTACGAGGCCACCACCACCTTGATACCAAAACCAGGAAAGGATGTCACAAAGAAAGAAAACTACAGGCCAATATCAATGATGAACTCAGATGCAAAGATCCTCAACAAAATACTATCAAACAGAATCCAACAGCACATTAAAAGGATCATACACCATGATCAAGTGGGGTTTATTCCAGGAATGCAAGGATTCTTCAATATATGCAAATCAATCAACGTGATACACCATATTAACAAATTGAAGGAGAAAAACCATATGATCATCTCAATAGATGCAGAGAAAGCTTGCGACAAAAGTCAACACCCATTTATGATAAAAACCCTGCAGAAAGTAGGCATAGAGGGAACTTTCCTCAACATAATAAAGGCCATATATGACAAACCCACAGCCAGCATCGTCCTCAATGGTGATAAACTGAAACCATTTCCACTAAGATCAGGAACAAGACAAGGCTGCCCACTCTCACCACTCTTATTCAACCTAGTTTTGGAAGTTTTAGCCACAGCAATCAGAGAAGAAAAGGAAATAAAAGGAATCCAAATTGGAAAAGAAGAAGTAAAGCTGTCACTGTTTGCAGATGACATGATACTATACATAGAGAATCCTAAAGATGCTACCAGAAAACTACTAGAGCTAATCAATGAATTTGGAAAAGTAGCAGGATACAAAATTAATGTACAGAAATCTCTGACATTCCTATATACTAATGATGAAAAATCTAAAAGTGAAATCAAGAAACACTCCCATTTACCATTGCAACCAAAAGAATAAAATATCTAGGAATAAACCTACCTAAGGAGACAAAAGACTTGTATGCAGAAAATTATAAGACACTGATGAAAGAAATTAAAGATGATACAAATAGATGGAGAGATGTACCATATTCTTGGATTGAAAAATCAACATTGTGAAAATGACTCTACTACCCAAAGCAATCTACAGATCCAATGCAATCCCTATCAAACTACCACTGGCATTTTTCACAGAACTAGAACAAAAAAATTCACAATTTATATGGAAATACAAAAGACCCCGAATAGCCAAAGCAATCTTGAGAACGAAAAATGGATCTGGAGGAATCAGGCTCCCTGACATCAGACTATACTACAAGGCTACAGTAATCAAGACAATATGGTACTGGCACAAAAAAACAGAAAGATAGATGAATGGAAGAGGATAGAAAGCCCAGAGATAAACCCACGCACATATGGTCAACTTATCTTTGATAAAGGAGGCAGGAATGTACAGTGGAGAAAGGACAGTCTGTTCAATAAGTGGTGCTGGGAAAACTGGACAGGGACATGTAAAAGTATGAGATTAGATCACAGCCTAACACCATACACAAATATAAGCTCAAATTGGATTAAAGACGTAAATGTAAGCCCAGACACTATCAAACTCTTAGAGGAAAACATAGGCAGAACACTCTGACATAAATCAAACCAAGATCCTTTTTGACCCACCTCCTAGAGAAATGGATATAAAGACAAAAATAAATATATGGGACATAATGAAACTTAAAAGCTTTTGCACAGCACAGGAAACCATAAACAAGACCAAAAGACAACCCTCAGAATGGGAGAAAATATTTGCAAATCAAGCAACTGACAAAGGATTAATCTCCAAAATTTATAAGCAGCTCATGCAGCTCAATAACAAAAAAAACACAACCCAATCCAAAAATGGGCAGAAGACCTAAATAGACATTTCTCCACAGAAGATATACAGACTGCCAACAAACACGTGAAAGGATGCTCAACATCTTTACTCATTAGAGAAATGCAAATCAAAACTACAATGAGATATCATCTCACATCAGTCAGAATGGCCATCATCAAAAAATCTAGAAACAATAAATGCTACAGAGGGTGTGGAAAAAAGGGAACACTCTTGCACTGCTGGTGGGAATGTGAATTGGTACAGCCACTATGGAGAACGGTATGGAGGTTCCTTAAAAAACTACAAATAGAACTACCATATGACCCAGCAATCCCACTACTGGGCATATACCCAGAGAAAACCATAATTCAAAAAGAGTCATGTACCAAAATGTTCATACCAGCCCTATTTACAATAGCCTGGAGATGGAAACAAACTAAGTGTCCATCATGAGATGAAAGGATAAAGAAGATGTGGCACATATACAAAATGGAATATTACTCAGCCATAAAAAGAAACGAAATTGAGCTAGTTGTAATGAGATGGATGGACCTAGAGTCTGTCATACAGAGTGAAGTAAGTCACAAAGAGAAAAACAAATCCAGTATGCTGACACACATATATGGAATTTAAGAAAAAAAATGTCATGAAGAACATAGGGGTAAGACAGGAATAAAGAAACATTCCTACTAGAGAATGGACTTGAGGATATGGGGAGGGGGAAGGTTAAGCTGTGACAAAGCGAAAGAGTGACATGGACATATATACACTACCAAACGTAAGGTAGATACCTAGAGGGAAGCAGCCACATAGCACAGGGAGATCAACTAGGTGCTTTGTGACTGCCTGGAGGGGTGGGATAGGGAGGGTGGGAGGGCGACGAAAAGGGAGGGGATATGGGAACATATGTATATGTATAACTGATTAAATTTGCTATAAAGAAGGAAAAAAGATTTATCTTTAAAAAATACACATTATTTTAAAGACTTATTGGCTGTAAAGTAAGTTAAGGGTATTTCAGAGGGCTTGTCTACAAAGAAAGGTGAGAAGTGGGAAAACACAGAAAAAAGAGGGGAAAATATGTCAATATATACATTGCTATGTGGTGAACTAAGCCTTAAGCCAGCAAAAATGTGGAGGGCTTGACCCTTAGATACTTAAAAGTAATCTGGAATGTTCAAAAAGTTCAAAACTTTATAATTAAAAAGATTTATTAAAATTAATAACAAAGTGTTATAATTGACATCAGAAGATCAAAACAATAAACCCTGAGAACACAGAAAGAATATAAATAGAATATAAGCAGAACTTAATGAAACAGAAAACATATAAAATTGAGGTGGTTTAGTAAGTCAAAAGAATATTCCTTGAAAAGATTTAAAAAATACACTTTGATTAAGCAAAACAAAAACATAAGTAAATAATATACAGAAAGAATCAGGACAATGTTATAGCAGAGAATATATGAAATGCCAGTAAATTTGAATATTTCTGTAAAGTGGACCATTTCCTAGCTCCTAAAATTTACCAAAAGTGACACAAGAGGAAATCATTTAAGGCCTTCATGTCTGCCTTTGGCAACCTCGGAACGCACTGGCTTCTGGATGCAGCTTGTGTAGACCATGGCAAACTGCAGAGAGGGGGCGGGGCTGCCGGAGGTTGGAACACTGCCCTCACTGAGGGTGTGGGTGTGGCCATCTCTGCTGTGACTGAACAAAGGGCAGGGGAGCAGGGGGACAAGGGCAGGGCCCTCAGCGCCAGGCAGGCCCAGGTGTGTGGCACAAGCATTTATGCCCAGGCCAGAAAGCACATTCTTGGTCTGCGTGGCAGCCCAGTCTCTCACCTTTCCACTCCGGCCACCCTCCTATTTGAAGTTTTTGTGGAACGTGTCCATGGAGTACACCTTGCTGAACGGGTAACCATAGGTCTGGGAGTTGTAGCTTGGTGCCAGGTCACCGAAGGTCGTAGGCAGGTGGGTCCCTGAGGCGCACACGGAGAGGCTCCTGCCCGGGCCCCTGGCTGCTTAGAACCCCTGCCTCAGAGCAGGGGCTGCAAAGCAGCCCTGTCTAAGTCCCCTGCCACTAGAGGGAGTATTGGCCCAAAACTTCTGGAAAACGGGGTCCTCGGGGGCAAGTCTGTGGAGGGACACACATAAAACTTTCCTGACTTTCTGCTGAAGCTCAAGAGCATTCACACCTAAGCCTCTTACAAGGTCAGCTGTTTAGCTAAACCTGAACACATGATCTAAATTTACACAATAATGAAGAAATCAGCTACCAGTGGAGACAGTCAGCAAAAACAATCAATACCAGAACTAGATTCCCAAGGCCATCCATCAAATGTGGGAATAATCAGGTGTAAGGCAGAAAATATATATAAAACTACAAGTGAAAGAAGTAACAAGGATGTTTTAAAAGACTGGGAGTATCTTCAAAACATCTTTTTTTTTGATATATGTAGTGATTTTATTTTTTATTTTATTTTATTTTTTATTAGTTTCTGCTTTATAACAAAGTGAATCAGTCATACATATACATCTGTTCCCACATCCCTTCCCTCATGCATCTCCCTCCCTCCCACCCTCCCCATCCCACCCCTCCAGGCAGTCACAAAGCACCGAGCTGATCTCCCTGTGCTCTGCGGCTGCTTCCCAATATCTATCTACCTTAAGTTTGGTAGGGTATATATGTCCATGCCTCTCTTTCGCTTTGTCACAGCTTACCCTTTCCCCAGCCAATAACCTCAAGTCCATTCCCAAGTAGGTCTGTGTCTTTATTCCCGTTTTAACCCTAAGTTCTTCATGACACTTTTTTTTTAATTCCATATATATGTATTAGCATACAGTATTTGTCTTTCTCTTTCTGACTTACTTCACTCTGTATAACAGACTCTACATCGTTAAAGTACATGTCATTGATAAAGCTAAAAACTCGAAGGTTGTGTAATACGACAGATTAATCATGGAGAAGAGTGAAATTATGCTGTTTTGAAAACTATGGCAGGTCAGATTTTCTGCCTAATTATATAAGAAGATTTCTCTAAAAAATACAAATTATTTCAAAGACTTATTGGCTGTGAAATAAGTTAAGGGTATTTCAAATGGCTTGTCTGCAAACAAAGGTGAGATGTAGGGAATCACAGAAAGTCGAGGGGAAAATAGGTCAATATATACATTGCTATATGGTGAACTAAGCCTTAGGCCAGCAACAATGGAGAGGACCTGACCCTTAGAAACGTACAAGTAAGCTGGAATCTTCAAAAGTTCAAATCTTTATAACTAAAAAGATTTATTAAAATGAATAACCAAGTGTTTTAATTGACATCAGAAGATGAAAACAATAAACCCTGAGAACATAGAAAAAAGATAAATAAAGATATGAGCAGAACTTAATACAACAGAAAACGTATAAAATTCAGGTGATATAGTAAGACCAAAGAATCTTCTTTGAAAAGATTTAAAAGACACACTTTGATTAAGGAAAACAAAAACATAAGTAAAGAATATACAGAAAGAGTCAGGACAATGTTATAGCAGAGAATATATGAAATGCCAGTAAATTTGAACATTTCTGTAAAGGGGACCATTTCCTAGCTCCTAAAGTTTACCAAAACTGACACAAGAGGAAATCATTTAAGGTCATCATGTCTGCCCTTGGCATTCTCAGAACGCCCTGGCCTCAGAATGCAGCCTCTGTAGTCTATGGTAACCTGCGGAGAGGGGGCGGGGCTGAGGGAGTTTGGAACACTGCCCTCACTGAGGGAGTGTGTGTGGCCATCTCTGCTGTGACTGAACAAAGGGCAGGGGAGCAGGGGGCCCAGGGCAGGGCCCTCAGAGCCCGGCAGGCCCAGTGGAGTGTCACAAGCATTTAGGCCAAGGCCAAAGGGTGCCTTCTTTGTCTGCACAGCTGCACAAACTCTCACCTTTCCAGTCAGGCCGCCCTCTTACTTGAAGTGTGTGTGGAACCTGTCCGCGCAATACACCTCGCTGCACACCTGAGCCTAGGTCGTGGCATCGTATCTTCCTGCCAGGTGACCGAGATTCGCAGGCAGATGGGTTCCTGGGACACACGCGGAGAGGCTCCTGCCCGGGCCACAGGCCGCCCACTGCCCCTGCCCCAGATCGGGGGCCGCAAACAGCACTGTCTGAGTCCCCTGCCTCTAGAGGGAGTATTGGACCAACACTTGTAGAAAACGGGGTCCTTGCAGGCCACTCATTGGAGGGACACAAATAAATCTTTGCCGACTTTCTGCTGTAACTTACGAGCGTTAACACCTAAGCCTCTTACAAGGTCAGCTGTTTAGCTAAACATGAGCTCATGGTCTAAATTTACACAATAATGAAGAAAGCAGCTACAAGGGGAGACAATCAGCAAAAACAATCAATACCAGAATTAGATTCCCAAGTCCATCCATCAGATGTAGGAATAATCCGGTGCAAGGCAGAAAATATACATCAAACTGGAACTGAAACTAGGCACAAGGATGTTTTCAAAGACTGGTAGGATCTCCAAAACATTTTTAAAATACATGTCATTGATAAAGCTAAATACTCAGAGGTTGTGTAATACAACAGATTAATCATTGAGAAGAGTGAAATTATGCTGTTTTGAAAACTATGGCAGGTCAGATTTTCTGCCTAATTATATAAAAAGATTTCTCTAAAAAATACACATTATTTCAAAGACTTATTGGCTGTGAAATAAGTTAAGGGTATTTCAAATGGCTTGTCTGCAAAGAAAGGTGAGATGTAGGGAATCACAGAAAGTCGAGGGGAAAATAGGTCAATATATACATTGCTATATGGTGAACTAAGCCTTAAGCCAGCAACAATGGAGAGGACCTGACCCTTAGAAACGTACAAGTAAGCTGGAATCTTCAAAAGTTCAAATCTTTATAAGTAAAAAGATTTATTAAAATGAATAACCAAGTGTTTTAATTGACATCAGAAGATGAAAACAATAAACCCTGAGAACATAGAAAAAAGATAAATAAAGATATGAGCAGAACTTAATACAACAGAAAACGTATAAAATTCAGGTGATTTAGTAAGTCCAAAGAATCTTCTTTGAAAAGATTTAAAAGACACACTTTGATTAAGGAAAACAAAAACATAAGTAAAGAATATACAGAAAGAGTCAGGACAATGTTAGAGAAGAGAATATATGAAATGCCAGTAAATTTGAACATTTCTGTAAAGGGGACCATTTCCTAGCTCCTAAAGTTTACCAAAACTGACACAAGAGGAAATCATTTAAAGTCATCATGTCTGCCCTTGGCATTCTCAGAACGAACTGGACTCAGAATGCAGCCTCTGTAGTCCATGGTAACCTGCGGAGAGGGGGCGGGGCTGAGGGAGGTTGGAACACTGCCCTCACTGAGGGCGTGGATGTGGCCATCTCTGCTGTGACTGAACAAAGGGCAGGGGAGCAGGGGGCCCAGGGCAGGGCCCTCAGAGCCCGGCAGGCCCAGTGGAGTGTCACAAGCATTTAGGCCCAGGCCAAAGTGGGCCTTCTTTCTCTGCACAGCTGCCCAAACTCTCACCTTTCCACTCAGGCCGCCCACTTACTTGAAATGGGTGTGGAACCTGTCAGCACAGTACACCTCGCTGCACAGCTGAGCATAGGTCTGGGCATCGTAGCTTCCTGCCAGGGGACCGAAGTTCGCAGGCAGATGGGTTCCTGGGACACACGTGGAGAGGCTCCTGCCCGGGCCACAGGCCACACACTGCCCCTGCCCCAGATCGGGATCTGCAAAGCAGCCCTGTCTGAGTCCCCTGACTCTAGAGGGAGTATTGGACCAACACTTGTAGAAAACGGGGTCCTTGCGGGCCACTCATTGGAGGGACACAAATAAATCTTTGCCGACTTTCTGCTGAAAATTACGAGCGTTCACACCTAAGCCTCTTACAAGGTCAGCTGTTTAGCTAAACATGAGCTCATGGTCTAAATTTACACAATAATGAAGAAAGCAGCTACAAGGGGAGACAATCAGCAAAAACAATCAACACCAGAATTAGATTCCCAAGGCCATCCATCAGATGTAGGAATAATCGGGTGCAAGGCAGAAAATATACATAAAACAGGAACTGAAACAAGGCACAAGGATGTTTTCAAAGACTGGTAGGATCTCTAAAACATTTTTAAAGGATATGTCATTGATAAAGCTAAATACTCAAAGGTTGTGTAATACAACAGATTAATCATTGAGAAGAGTGAAATTATGCTGTTTTGAAAACTATGGCAGATCAGATTTTCTGCCTAATTATATAAGAATATTTCTCTAAAAAAGACACATTATTTCAAAGACTTATAGGCTGTGAAATAAGTTAAGGGTATTTCAAATGGCTTGTCTGCAAAGAAAGGTGAGATGTAGGGAATCACAGAAAGTCGAGGGGAATATAGGTCAATATATACATTGCTATATGTTGAACTAAGCCTTAGGCCAGCAACAATGGAGAGGACCTGACCCTTAGAAACTTACAAGTAAGCTGGAATCTTCAAAAGTTCAAATCTTTATAACTAAAAAGATTTATTAAAATGAATACCCAAGTGTTTTAATTGACATCAGAAGATGAAAACAATACACCCTGAGAACATAGAAAAAAGATAAATAAAGATATGAGCAGAACTTAATACAACAAAAAACGTATAAAATTCAGGTGATATAGTAAGACCAAAGAATCTTCTTTGAAAAGATTTAAAAGACACACTTTGATTAAGGAAAACAAAAACATAAGTAAAGAATATACAGAAAGAGTCAGGACAATGTTATAGCAGAGAATATATGAAATGCCAGTAAATTTGAACATTTCTGTAAAGGGGACCATTTCCTAGCTCCTAAAGTTTACCAAAACTGACACAAGAGGAAATCATTTAAGGTCATCATGTCTGCCCTTGGCATTCTCAGAACGCCCTGGCCTCAGAATGCAGCCTCTGTAGTCTATGGTAACCTGCGGAGAGGGGGCGGGGCTGAGGGAGTTTGGAACACTGCCCTCACTGAGGGAGTGTGTGTGGCCATCTCTGCTGTGACTGAACAAAGGGCAGGGGAGCAGGGGGCCCAGGGCAGGGCCCTCAGAGCCCGGCAGGCCCAGTGGAGTGTCACAAGCATTTAGGCCAAGGCCAAAGGGTGCCTTCTTTGTCTGCACAGCTGCACAAACTCTCACCTTTCCAGTCAGGCCGCCCTCTTACTTGAAGTGTGTGTGGAACCTGTCCGCGCAATACACCTCGCTGCACACCTGAGCCTAGGTCGTGGCATCGTATCTTCCTGCCAGGTGACCGAGATTCGCAGGCAGATGGGTTCCTGGGACACACGCGGAGAGGCTCCTGCCCGGGCCACAGGCCGCCCACTGCCCCTGCCCCAGATCGGGGGCCGCAAACAGCACTGTCTGAGTCCCCTGCCTCTAGAGGGAGTATTGGACCAACACTTGTAGAAAACGGGGTCCTTGCAGGCCACTCATTGGAGGGACACAAATAAATCTTTGCCGACTTTCTGCTGTAACTTACGAGCGTTAACACCTAAGCCTCTTACAAGGTCAGCTGTTTAGCTAAACATGAGCTCATGGTCTAAATTTACACAATAATGAAGAAAGCAGCTACAAGGGGAGACAATCAGCAAAAACAATCAATACCAGAATTAGATTCCCAAGTCCATCCATCAGATGTAGGAATAATCCGGTGCAAGGCAGAAAATATACATCAAACTGGAACTGAAACTAGGCACAAGGATGTTTTCAAAGACTGGTAGGATCTCCAAAACATTTTTAAAATACATGTCATTGATAAAGCTAAATACTCAGAGGTTGTGTAATACAACAGATTAATCATTGAGAAGAGTGAAATTATGCTGTTTTGAAAACTATGGCAGGTCAGATTTTCTGCCTAATTATATAAAAAGATTTCTCTAAAAAATACACATTATTTCAAAGACTTATTGGCTGTGAAATAAGTTAAGGGTATTTCAAATGGCTTGTCTGCAAAGAAAGGTGAGATGTAGGGAATCACAGAAAGTCGAGGGGAAAATAGGTCAATATATACATTGCTATATGGTGAACTAAGACTTAAGCCAGCAACAATGGAGAGGACCTGACCCTTAGAAACGTACAAGTAAGCTGGAATCTTCAAAAGTTCAAATCTTTATAAGTAAAAAGATTTATTAAAATGAATAACCAAGTGTTTTAATTGACATCAGAAGATGAAAACAATAAACCCTGAGAACATAGAAAAAAGATAAATAAAGATATGAGCAGAACTTAATACAACAGAAAACGTATAAAATTCAGGTGATTTAGTAAGTCCAAAGAATCTTCTTTGAAAAGATTTAAAAGACACACTTTGATTAAGGAAAACAAAAACATAAGTAAAGAATATACAGAAAGAGTCAGGACAATGTTAGAGAAGAGAATATATGAAATGCCAGTAAATTTGAACATTTCTGTAAAGGGGACCATTTCCTAGCTCCTAAAGTTTACCAAAACTGACACAAGAGGAAATCATTTAAAGTCATCATGTCTGCCCTTGGCATTCTCAGAACGAACTGGACTCAGAATGCAGCCTCTGTAGTCCATGGTAACCTGCGGAGAGGGGGCGGGGCTGAGGGAGGTTGGAACACTGCCCTCACTGAGGGCGTGGATGTGGCCATCTCTGCTGTGACTGAACAAAGGGCAGGGGAGCAGGGGGCCCAGGGCAGGGCCCTCAGAGCCCGGCAGGCCCAGTGGAGTGTCACAAGCATTTAGGCCCAGGCCAAAGTGGGCCTTCTTTCTCTGCACAGCTGCCCAAACTCTCACCTTTCCACTCAGGCCGCCCACTTACTTGAAATGGGTGTGGAACCTGTCAGCACAGTACACCTCGCTGCACAGCTGAGCATAGGTCTGGGCATCGTAGCTTCCTGCCAGGGGACCGAAGTTCGCAGGCAGATGGGTTCCTGGGACACACGTGGAGAGGCTCCTGCCCGGGCCACAGGCCACACACTGCCCCTGCCCCAGATCGGGATCTGCAAAGCAGCCCTGTCTGAGTCCCCTGACTCTAGAGGGAGTATTGGACCAACACTTGTAGAAAACGGGGTCCTTGCGGGCCACTCATTGGAGGGACACAAATAAATCTTTGCCGACTTTCTGCTGAAAATTACGAGCGTTCACACCTAAGCCTCTTACAAGGTCAGCTGTTTAGCTAAACATGAGCTCATGGTCTAAATTTACACAATAATGAAGAAAGCAGCTACAAGGGGAGACAATCAGCAAAAACAATCAACACCAGAATTAGATTCCCAAGGCCATCCATCAGATGTAGGAATAATCGGGTGCAAGGCAGAAAATATACATAAAACAGGAACTGAAACAAGGCACAAGGATGTTTTCAAAGACTGGTAGGATCTCTAAAACATTTTTAAAGGATATGTCATTGATAAAGCTAAATACTCAAAGGTTGTGTAATACAACAGATTAATCATTGAGAAGAGTGAAATTATGCTGTTTTGAAAACTATGGCAGATCAGATTTTCTGCCTAATTATATAAGAATATTTCTCTAAAAAAGACACATTATTTCAAAGACTTATAGGCTGTGAAATAAGTTAAGGGTATTTCAAATGGCTTGTCTGCAAAGAAAGGTGAGATGTAGGGAATCACAGAAAGTCGAGGGGAATATAGGTCAATATATACATTGCTATATGTTGAACTAAGCCTTAGGCCAGCAACAATGGAGAGGACCTGACCCTTAGAAACTTACAAGTAAGCTGGAATCTTCAAAAGTTCAAATCTTTATAAGTAAAAAGATTTATTAAAATGAATACCCAAGTGTTTTAATTGACATCAGAAGATGAAAACAATACACCCTGAGAACATAGAAAAAAGATAAATAAAGATATGAGCAGAACTTAATACAACAGAAAACGTATAAAATTCAGGTGATATAGTAAGACCAAAGAATCTTCTTTGAAAAGATTTAAAAGACACACTTTGATTAAGGAAAACAAAAACATAAGTAAAGAATATACAGAAAGAGTCAGGACAATGTTAGAGAAGAGAATATATGAAATGCCAGTAAATTTGAACATTTCTGTAAAGGGGACCATTTCCTAGCTCCTAAAGTTTACCAAAACTGACACAAGAGGAAATCATTTAAGGTCATCATGTCTGCCCTTGGCATTCTCAGAACGAACTGGACTCAGAATGCAGCCTCTGTAGTCTATGGTAACCTTCGGAGAGTGGGCGGGACTGAGGGAGTTTGGAACACTGCCCTGACTGAGGGAGTGGGTGTGGCCATCTCTGCTGTGACTGAACAAAGGGCCGGGGTGCAGGGGGCCCAGGGCAGGGCCCTCAGAGCCCGGCAGGCCTAGTGGAGTGTCACAAGCATTTAGGCCCATGCCAAAGGGCGCCTTCTTTGTCTGCACAGCTTCCCAAACTCTCACCTTTCCACTCAGGCCGCCCCCTTACTTGAAGTGTGTGTGGAACCTGTCCACACAGTACACCTCGCTGCACAGCTGAGCATAGGTCTGGGCATCGTAGCTTCCTGCCAGGTGACCGAAGATCGCAGGCAGTTGTGTCCCTGGGACACACGCGGAGAGGCTCCTGCCCGGGCCACAGGCCGCCCACTGCCCCTGCCCCAGATCGGGGGCCGCAAAGCAGCCCTGTCTGAGTCCCCTGCCTCTAGAGGGAGTATTGGACCAACACTTGTAGAAAACGGGGTCCTTGCGGGCCACTCATTGGAGGGACACAAATAAATCTTTGCCGACTTTCTGCTGAAACTTACGAGCGTTCACACCTAAGCCTCTTACAAGGTCAGCTGTTTAGCTAAACATGAGCTCATGATCTAAATTTACACAATAATGAAGAAAGCAGCTACAAGTGGAGACAAGCAGCAGAAACAATCAATACCAGAATTAGATTCCCAAGGCCATCCATCAGATGTAGGAATAATCGGGTGCAAGGCAGAAAATATACATCAAACTGGAACTGAAACAAGGCACAAGGATGTTTTCAAAGACTGGTAGGATCTCTAAAACATTTTTAAAGGATATGTCATTGATAAAGCTAAATACTCAAAGGTTGTGTAATACAACAGATTAATCATTGAGAAGAGTGAAATTATGCTGTTTTGAAAACTATGGCAGGTCAGATTTTCTGCCTAATTATATAAGAAGATTTCTCTAAAAAATACACATTATTTCAAAGACTTATTGGCTGTGAAATAAGTTAAGGGTATTTCAAATGGCTTGTCTGCAAAGAAAGGTGAGATGTAGGGAATCACAGAAAGTCGAGGGGAATATAGGTCAATATATACACTGCTATATGGTGAACTAAGCCTTAGGCCAGCAACAATGGAGAGGACCTGACCCTTAGAAACGTACAAGTAAGCTGGAATCTTCAAAAGTTCAAATCTTTATAAGTAAAAAGATTTATTAAAATGAATAACCAAGTGTTTTAATTGACATCAGAAGATGAAAACAATAAACCCTGAGAACATAGAAAAAAGATAAATAAAGATATGAGCAGAACTTAATACAACAGAAAACGTATAAAATTCAGGTGATTTAGTAAGTCCAAAGAATCTTCTTTGAAAAGATTTAAAAGACACACTTTGATTAAGGAAAACAAAAACATAAGTAAAGAATATACAGAAAGAGTCAGGACAATGTTAGAGAAGAGAATATATGAAATGCCAGTAAATTTGAACATTTCTGTAAAGGGGACCATTTCCTAGCTCCTAAAGTTTACCAAAACTGACACAAGAGGAAATCATTTAAGGTCATCATGTCTGCCCTTGGCATTCTCAGAACGAACTGGACTCAGAATGCAGCCTCTGTAGTCCATGGTAACCTGCGGAGAGGGGGCGGGGCTGAGGGAGGTTGGAACACTGCCCTCACTGAGGGCGTGGATGTGGCCATCTCTGCTGTGACTGAACAAAGGGCAGGGGAGCAGGGGGCCCAGGGCAGGGCCCTCAGAGCCCGGCAGGCCCAGTGGAGTGTCACAAGCATTTAGGCCCAGGCCAAAGTGGGCCTTCTTTGTCTGCACAGCTGCCCAAACTCTCACCTTTCCACTCAGGCCGCCCACTTACTTGAAATGGGTGTGGAACCTGTCAGCACAGTACACCTCGCTGCACAGCTGAGCATAGGTCTGGGCATCGTAGCTTCCTGCCAGGGGACCGAAGTTCGCAGGCAGATGGGTTCCTGGGACACACGTGGAGAGGCTCCTGCCCGGGCCACAGGCCACACACTGCCCCTGCCCCAGATCGGGATCTGCAAAGCAGCCCTGTCTGAGTCCCCTGACTCTAGAGGGAGTATTGGACCAACACTTGTAGAAAACGGGGTCCTTGCGGGCCACTCATTGGAGGGACACAAATAAATCTTTGCCGACTTTCTGCTGAAACTTACGAGCGTTCACACCTAAGCCTCTTACAAGGTCAGCTGTTTAGCTAAACATGAGCTCATGATCTAAATTTACACAATAATGAAGAAAGCAGCTACAAGTGGAGACAAGCAGCAGAAACAATCAATACCAGAATTAGATTCCCAAGGCCATCCATCAGATGTAGGAATAATCGGGTGCAAGGCAGAAAATATACATCAAACTGGAACTGAAACAAGGCACAAGGATGTTTTCAAAGACTGGTAGGATCTCTAAAACATTTTTAAAGGATATGTCATTGATAAAGCTAAATACTCAAAGGTTGTGTAATACAACAGATTAATCATTGAGAAGAGTGAAATTATGCTGTTTTGAAAACTATGGCAGGTCAGATTTTCTGCCTAATTATATAAGAAGATTTCTCTAAAAAATACACATTATTTCAAAGACTTATTGGCTGTGAAATAAGTTAAGGGTATTTCAAATGGCTTGTCTGCAAAGAAAGGTGAGATGTAGGGTATCACAGAAAGTCGAGGGGAATATAGGTCAATATATACACTGCTATATGGTGAACTAAGCCTTAGGCCAGCAACAATGGAGAGGACCTGACCCTTAGAAACGTACAACTAAGCTGGAATCTTCAAAAGTTCAAATCTTTATAAGTAAAAAGATTTATTAAAATGAATAACCAAGTGTTTTAATTGACATCAGAAGATGAAAACAATAAAACCTGAGAACATAGAAAAAAGATAAATAAAGATATGAGCAGAACTTAATAAAACAGAAAACGTATAAAATTCAGGTGATTTAGTAAGTCCAAAGAATCTTCTTTGAAAAGATTTAAAAGACACACTTCGATTAAGGAAAACAAAAAACATACGTAAAGAATATACAGAAAGAGTCAGGACAATGTTATAGCAGAGAATATATGAAATGCCAGTAAATTTGAACATTTCTGTAAAGGGGACCATTTCCTAGCTCCTAAAGTTTACCAAAACTGACACAAGAGGAAATCATTTAAGGTCATCATGTCTGCCCTTGGCATTCTCAGAACGAACTGGCCTCAGAATGCAGCCTCTGTAGTCCATGGTAACCTTCGGAGAGGGGGCGGGGCTGAGGGAGGTTGGAACACTGCCTCACTGAAGGAGTGGGTGTGGCCATCTCTGCTGTGACTGAACAAAGGGCAGGGGTGCAGGGGGCCCAGGGCAGGGCCCTCAGAGCCCAGCAGGCCCAGTGGAGTGTCACAAGCATTTAGGCCCAGGCCAAAGGGGGCCTTCTTTGTCTGCACAGCTGCCCAAACTCTCACCTTTCCACTCAGGCCGCCCCCTTACTTGAAGTGTGTGTGAAACCTGTCCGCACAGTACACCTCGCTGCACAGCTGAGCATAGGTCTGGGCATCGTAGCTTCCTGCTAGGTGACAGAAGTTCGCATGCAGATGTGTCCCTGTGACAAACGCGGAGAGGCTCCTGCCCGGGCCACAGGCCGGCCAATGCCCCTGCCCAAGATCGGGGGCCGCAAAGCAGCCCTGTCTGAGTCCCCTGCCTCTAGAGGGAGTATTGGACCAACACTTGTAGAAAACGGAGTGCTTGCGGGCCACTCATTGGTGGGACACAAATAAATCTTTGCCGACTTTCTGCTGAAACTTACGATCCTTCACACATAAGCCTCTTACAAGGTCAGCTGTTTAGCTAAACATGAGCTCATGATCTAAATTTACACAATAATGAAGAAAGCAGCTACAAGGGGAGACAATCAGCAAAAACAATCAATACCAGAATTAGATTCCCAAATCCATCCATCAGATGCAGGAATAATTGGGTGCAAGGAAGAAAATATACATCAAACTGGAACTGAAACAAGGCACAAGGATGTTTTCAAAGACTGGTAGGATCTCTAAAACATTTTTAAAGGATATGTCATTGATAAAGCTAAATACTCAGAGGTTGTGTAATACAACAGATTAATCATTGAGAAGAGTGAAATTATGCTGTTTTGAAAACTATGGCAGGTCAGATTTTCTGCCTAATTATATAAGAATATTTCTCTAAAAAAGACACATTATTTCAAAGACTTATAGGCTGTGAAATAAGTTAAGGGTATTTCAAATGGCTTGTCTGCAAAGAAAGGTGAGATGTAGGGAATCACAGAAAGTCGAGGGGAATATAGGTCAATATATACATTGCTATATGTTGAACTAAGCCTTAGGCCAGCAACAATGGAGAGGACCTGACCCTTAGAAACTTACAAGTAAGCTGGAATCTTCAAAAGTTCAAATCTTTATAAGTAAAAAGATTTATTAAAATGAATACCCAAGTGTTTTAATTGACATCAGAAGATGAAAACAATACACCCTGAGAACATAGAAAAAAGATAAATAAAGATATGAGCAGAACTTAATACAACAGAAAACGTATAAAATTCAGGTGATATAGTAAGACCAAAGAATCTTCTTTGAAAAGATTTAAAAGACACACTTTGATTAAGGAAAACAAAAACATAAGTAAAGAATATACAGAAAGAGTCAGGACAATGTTATAGCAGAGAATATATGAAATGCCAGTAAATTTGAACATTTCTGTAAAGGGGACCATTTCCTAGCTCCTAAAGTTTACCAAAACTGACACAAGAGGAAATCATTTAAGGTCATCATGTCTGCCCTTGGCATTCTCAGAACGCCCTGGCCTCAGAATGCAGCCTCTGTAGTCTATGGTAATCTTCGGAGAGCGGGCGGGACTGAGGGAGTTTGGAACACTGCCCTGACTGAGGGAGTGGGTGTGGCCATCTCTGCTGTGACTGAACAAAGGGCAGGGGTGCAGGGGGCCCAGGGCAGGGCCCTCAGAGCCCGGCAGGCCTAGTGGAGTGTCACAAGCATTTAGGCCCATGCCAAAGGGCGCCTTCTTTGTCTGCACAGCTGCACAAACTCTCACCTTTCCACTCAGGCCGCCCCCTTACTTGAAGTGTGTGTGGAACCTGTCCACACAGTACACCTCGCTGCACAGCTGAGCATAGGTCTGGGCATCGTAGCTTCCTGCCAGGTGACCGAAGTTCGCAGGCAGTTGTGTCCCTGGGACACACGCGGAGAGGCTCCTGCCCGGGCCACAGGCCGCCCACTGCCCCTGCCCCAGATCGGGGGCCGCAAAGCAGCCCTGTCTGAGTCCCCTGCCTCTAGAGGGAGTATTGGACCAACACTTGTAGAAAACGGGGTCCTTGCGGGCCACTCATTGGAGGGACACAAATAAATCTTTGCCGACTTTCTGCTGAAACTTACGAGCGTTCACACCTAAGCCTCTTACAAGGTCAGCTGTTTAGCTAAACATGAGCTCATGATCTAAATTTACACAATAATGAAGAAAGCAGCTACAAGTGGAGACAAGCAGCAGAAACAATCAATACCAGAATTAGATTCCCAAGGCCATCCATCAGATGTAGGAATAATCGGGTGCAAGGCAGAAAATATAGATCAAACTGGAACTGAAACAAGGCACAAGGATGTTTTCAAAGACTGGTAGGATCTCTAAAACATTTTTAAAGGATATGTCATTGATAAAGCTAAATACTCAAAGGTTGTGTAATACAACAGATTAATCATTGAGAAGAGTGAAATTATGCTGTTTTGAAAACTATGGCAGGTCAGATTTTCTGCCTAATTATATAAGAAGATTTCTCTAAAAAATACACATTATTTCAAAGACTTATTGGCTGTGAAATAAGTTAAGGGTATTTCAAATGGCTTGTCTGCAAAGAAAGGTGAGATGTAGGGAATCACAGAAAGTCGAGGGGAATATAGGTCAATATATACACTGCTATATGGTGAACTAAGCCTTAGGCCAGCAACAATGGAGAGGACCTGACCCTTAGAATCGTACAAGTAAGCTGGAATCTTCAAAAGTTCAAATCTTTATAAGTAAAAAGATTTATTAAAATGAATAACCAAGTGTTTTAATTGACATCAGAAGATGAAAACAATAAACCCTGAGAACATAGAAAAAAGATAAATAAAGATATGAGCAGAACTTAATACAACAGAAAACGTATAAAATTCAGGTGATTTAGTAAGTCCAAAGAATCTTCTTTGAAAAGATTTAAAAGACACACTTTGATTAAGGAAAACAAAAACATAAGTAAAGAATATACAGAAAGAGTCAGGACAATGTTAGAGAAGAGAATATATGAAATGCCAGTAAATTTGAACATTTCTGTAAAGGGGACCATTTCCTAGCTCCTAAAGTTTACCAAAACTGACACAGCAGGAAATCATTTAAGGTCATCATGTCTGCCCTTGGCATTCTCAGAACGCCCTGGCCTCAGAATGCAGCCTCTGTAGTCTATGGTAACCTTCGGAGAGCGGGCGGGGCTGAGGGAGGTTGGAACACTGCCCTCACTGAGGGCGTGGATGTGGCCATCTCTGCTGTGACTGAACAAAGGGCAGGGGTGCAGGGGGCCCAGGGCAGGGCCCTCAGAGCCCGGCAGGCCTAGTGGAGTGTCACAAGCATTTAGGCCCATGCCAAAGGGCGCCTTCTTTGTCTGCACAGCTGCCCAAACTCTCACCTTTCCACTCAGGCCGCCCCCTTACTTGAAGTGTGTGTGGAACCTGTCCACACAGTACACCTCGCTGCACAGCTGAGCATAGGTCTGGGCATCGTAGCTTCCTGCCAGGTGACCGAAGTTCGCAGGCAGATGTGTCCCTGGGCATACGCGGAGAGGATCCTGCCCGGGCCACAGGCCGCCCACTGCCCCTGCCCCAGATCGGGGGTCGCAAAGCAGCCCTGTCTGAGTCCCCTGCCTCTAGAGGGAGTATTGGACCAACACTTGTAGAAAACGGGGTCCTTGCGGGCCACTCATTGGAGGGACACAAATAAATCTTTGCCGACTTTCTGCTGAAACTTACGAGCGTTCACACCTAAGCCTCTTACAAGGTCAGCTGTTTAGCTAAACATGAGCTCATGATCTAAATTTACACAATAATGAAGAAAGCAGCTACAAGGGGAGACAAGCAGCAGAAACAATCAATACCAGAATTAGATTCCCAAGGCCATCCATCAGATGCAGGAATAATCGGGTGCAAGGCAGAAAATATACATAAAACTGGAACTGAAACAAGGCACAAGGATGTTTTCAAAGACTGGTAGGATCTCTAAAACATTTTTAAAGGATATGTCATTGATAAAGCTAAATACTCAAAGGTTGTGTAATACAACAGATTAATCATTGAGAAGAGTGAAATTATGCTGTTTTGAAAACTATGGCAGGTCAGATTTTCTGCCTAATTATATAAGAAGATTTCTCTAAAAAAGACACATTATTTCAAAGACTTATAGGCTGTGAAATAAGTTAAGGGTATTTCAAATGGCTTGTCTGCAAAGAAAGGTGAGATGTAGGGAATCACAGAAAGTCGAGGGGAATATAGGTCAATATATACATTGCTATATGTTGAACTAAGCCTTAGGCCAGCAACAATGGAGAGGACCTGACCCTTAGAAACGTACAAGTAAGCTGGAATCTTCAAAAGTTCAAATCTTTATAAGTAAAAAGATTTATTAAAATGAATACCCAAGTGTTTTAATTGACATCAGAAGATGAAAACAATACACCCTGAGAACATAGAAAAAAGATAAATAAAGATATGAGCAGAACTTAATACAACAGAAAACGTATAAAATTCAGGTGATATAGTAAGACCAAAGAATCTTCTTTGAAAAGATTTAAAAGACACACTTTGATTAAGGAAAACAAAAACATAAGTAAAGAATATACAGAAAGAGTCAGGACAATGTTATAGCAGAGAATATATGAAATGCCAGTAAATTTGAACATTTCTGTAAAGGGGACCATTTCCTAGCTCCTAAAGTTTACCAAAACTGACACAAGAGGAAATCATTTAAGGTCATCATGTCTGCCCTTGGCATTCTCAGAACGCCCTGGCCTCAGAATGCAGCCTCTGTAGTCTATGGTAATCTTCGGAGAGCGGGCAGGGCTGAGGGAGTTTGGAACACTGCCCTGACTGAGGGAGTGGGTGTGGCCATCTCTGCTGTGACTGAACAAAGGGCAGGGGTGCAGGGGGCCCAGGGCAGGGCCCTCAGAGCCCGGCAGGCCCAGTGGAGTGTCACAAGCATTTAGGCCCATGCCAAAGGGCGCCTTCTTTGTCTGCACAGCTGCACAAACTCTCACCTTTCCACTCAGGCCGCCCCCTTACTTGAAGTGTGTGTGGAACCTGTCCACACAGTACACCTCGCTGCACAGCTGAGCATAGGTCTGGGCATCGTAGCTTCCTGCCAGGTGACCGAAGTTCGCAGGCAGTTGTGTCCCTGGGACACACGCGGAGAGGCTCCTGCCCGGGCCACAGGCCGCCCACTGCCCCTGCCCCAGATCGGGGGCCGCAAAGCAGCCCTGTCTGAGTCCCCTGCCTCTAGAGGGAGTATTGGACCAACACTTGTAGAAAACGGGGTCCTTGCGGGCCACTCATTGGAGGGACACAAATAAATCTTTGCCGACTTTCTGCTGAAACTTACGAGCGTTCACACCTAAGCCTCTTACAAGGTCAGCTGTTTAGCTAAACATGAGCTCATGATCTAAATTTACACAATAATGAAGAAAGCAGCTACAAGGGGAGACAAGCAGCAGAAACAATCAATACCAGAATTAGATTCCCAAGGCCATCCATCAGATGCAGGAATAATCGGGTGCAAGGCAGAAAATATACATCAAACTGGAACTGAAACAAGGCACAAGGATGTTTTCAAAGACTGGTAGGATCTCTAAAACATTTTTAAAGGATATGTCATTGATAAAGCTAAATACTCAAAGGTTGTGTAATACAACAGATTAATCATTGAGAAGAGTGAAATTATGCTGTTTTGAAAACTATGGCAGGTCAGATTTTCTGCCTAATTATATAAGAAGATTTCTCTAAAAAATACACATTATTTCAAAGACTTATTGGCTGTGAAATAAGTTAAGGGTATTTCAAATGGCTTGTCTGCAAAGAAAGGTGAGATGTAGGGAATCACAGAAAGTCGAGGGGAATATAGGTCAATATATACACTGCTATATGGTGAACTAAGCCTTAGGCCAGCAACAATGGAGAGGACCTGACCCTTAGAAACGTACAAGTAAGCTGGAATCTTCAAAAGTTCAAATCTTTATAAGTAAAAAGATTTATTAAAATGAATAACCAAGTGTTTTAATTGACATCAGAAGATGAAAACAATAAACCCTGAGAACATAGAAAAAAGATAAATAAAGATATGAGCAGAACTTAATACAACAGAAAACGTATAAAATTCAGGTGATTTAGTAAGTCCAAAGAATCTTCTTTGAAAAGATTTAAAAGACACACTTTGATTAAGGAAAACAAAAACATAAGTAAAGAATATACAGAAAGAGTCAGGACAATGTTAGAGAAGAGAATATATGAAATGCCAGTAAATTTGAACATTTCTGTAAAGGGGACCATTTCCTAGCTCCTAAAGTTTACCAAAACTGACACAAGAGGAAATCATTTAAAGTCATCATGTCTGCCCTTGGCATTCTCAGAACGAACTGGACTCAGAATGCAGCCTCTGTAGTCCATGGTAACCTGCGGAGAGGGGGCGGGGCTGAGGGAGGTTGGAACACTGCCCTCACTGAGGGCGTGGATGTGGCCATCTCTGCTGTGACTGAACAAAGGGCAGGGGAGCAGGGGGCCCAGGGCAGGGCCCTCAGAGCCCGGCAGGCCCAGTGGAGTGTCACAAGCATTTAGGCCCAGGCCAAAGTGGGCCTTCTTTGTCTGCACAGCTGCCCAAACTCTCACCTTTCCACTCAGGCCGCCCCCTTACTTGAAGTGTGTGTGGAACCTGTCCACACAGTACACCTCGCTGCACAGCTGAGCATAGGTCTGGGCATCGTAGCTTCCTGCCAGGTGACCGAAGTTCGCAGGCAGATGTGTCCCTGGGACACACGCGGAGAGGCTCCTGCCCGGGCCAAAGGCCACCCACTGCCCCTGCCCCAGATCGGGGGCCGCAAAGCAGCCCTGTCTGAGTCCCCTGCCTCTAGAGGGAGTATTGGACCAACACTTGTAGAAAACGGGGTCCTTGCGGGCCACTCATTGGAGGGACACAAATAAATCTTTGCTGACTTTCTGCTGAAACTTACGAGCGTTCACACCTAAGCCTCTTACAAGGTCAGCTGTTTAGCTAAACATGAGCTCATGATCTAAATTTACACAATAATGAAGAAAGCAGCTACAAGGGGAGACAAGCAGCAGAAACAATCAATACCAGAATTAGATTCCCAAGGCCATCCATCAGATGTAGGAATCATCGGGTGCAAGGCAGAAAATATACATCAAACTGGAACTGAAACAAGGCACAAGGATGTTTTCAAAGACTGGTAGGATCTCTAAAACATTTTTAAGTATATGTCATTGATAAAGCTAAATACTCAAAGGTTGTGTAATACAACAGATTAATCATTGAGAAGAGTGAAATTATGCTGTTTTGAAAACTATGGCAGGTCAGATTTTCTGCCTAATTATATAAGAAGATTTCTCTAAAAAATACACATTATTTCAAAGACTTATTGGCTGTGAAATAAGTTAAGGGTATTTCAAATGGCTTGTCTGCAAAGAAAGGTGAGATGTAGGGAATCACAGAAAGTCGAGGGGAATATAGGTCAATATATACACTGCTATATGGTGAACTAAGCCTTAGGCCAGCAACAATGGAGAGGACCTGACCCTTAGAAACATACAAGTAAGCTGGAATCTTCAAAAGTTCAAATCTTTATAAGTAAAAAGATTTATTAAAATGAATAACCAAGTGTTTTAATTGACATCAGAAGATGAAAACAATAAACCCTGAGAACATAGAAAAAAGATAAATAAAGATATGAGCAGAACTTAATACAACAGAAAACGTATAAAATTCAGGTGATTTAGTAAGTCCAAAGAATCTTCTTTGAAAAGATTTAAAAGACACACTTTGATTAAGGAAAACAAAAACATAAGTAAAGAATATACAGAAAGAGTCAGGACAATGTTAGAGAAGAGAATATATGAAATGCCAGTAAATTTGAACATTTCTGTAAAGGGGACCATTTCCTAGCTCCTAAAGTTTACCAAAACTGACACAAGAGGAAATCATTTAAGGTCATCATGTCTGCCCTTGGCATTCTCAGAACGAACTGGACTCAGAATGCAGCCTCTGTAGTCCATGGTAACCTGCGGAGAGGGGGCGGGGCTGAGGGAGGTTGGAACACTGCCCTCACTGAGGGCGTGGATGTGGCCATCTCTGCTGTGACTGAACAAAGGGCAGGGGAGCAGGGGGCCCAGGGCAGGGCCCTCAGAGCCCGGCAGGCCCAGTGGAGTGTCACAAGCATTTAGGCCCAGGCCAAAGTGGGCCTTCTTTGTCTGCACAGCTGCCCAAACTCTCACCTTTCCACTCAGGCCGCCCACTTACTTGAAATGGGTGTGGAACCTGTCAGCACAGTACACCTCGCTGCACAGCTGAGCATAGGTCTGGGCATCGTAGCTTCCTGCCAGGGGACCGAAGTTCGCAGGCAGATGGGTTCCTGGGACACACGTGGAGAGGCTCCTGCCCGGGCCACAGGCCACACACTGCCCCTGCCCCAGATCGGGATCTGCAAAGCAGCCCTGTCTGAGTCCCCTGACTCTAGAGGGAGTATTGGACCAACACTTGTAGAAAACGGGGTCCTTGCGGGCCACTCATTGGAGGGACACAAATAAATCTTTGCCGACTTTCTGCTGAAACTTACGAGCGTTCACACCTAAGCCTCTTTCAAGGTCAGCTGTTTAGCTAAACATGAGCTCATGGTCTAAATTTACACAATAATGAAGAAAGCAGCTACAAGGGGAGACAATCAGCAAAAACAATCAATACCAGAATTAGATTCCCAAGGCCATCCATCAGATGTAGGAATAATCGGGTGCAAGGCAGAAAATATACATAAAACAGGAACTGAAACAAGGCACAAGGATGTTTTCAAAGACTGGTAGGATCTCTAAAACATTTTTAAAGGATATGTCATTGATAAAGCTAAATACTCAAAGGTTGTGTAATACAACAGATTAATCATTGAGAAGAGTGAAATTATGCTGTTTTGAAAACTATGGCAGATCAGATTTTCTGCCTAATTATATAAGAATATTTCTCTAAAAAAGACACATTATTTCAAAGACTTATAGGCTGTGAAATAAGTTAAGGGTATTTCAAATGGCTTGTCTGCAAAGAAAGGTGAGATGTAGGGAATCACAGAAAGTCGAGGGGAATATAGGTCAATATATACATTGCTATATGTTGAACTAAGCCTTAGGCCAGCAACAATGGAGAGGACCTGACCCTTAGAAACTTACAAGTAAGCTGGAATCTTCAAAAGTTCAAATCTTTATAAGTAAAAAGATTTATTAAAATGAATACCCAAGTGTTTTAATTGACATCAGAAGATGAAAACAATACACCCTGAGAACATAGAAAAAAGATAAATAAAGATATGAGCAGAACTTAATACAACAGAAAACGTATAAAATTCAGGTGATATAGTAAGACCAAAGAATCTTCTTTGAAAAGATTTAAAAGACACACTTTGATTAAGGAAAACAAAAACATAAGTAAAGAATATACAGAAAGAGTCAGGACAATGTTATAGCAGAGAATATATGAAATGCCAGTAAATTTGAACACTTCTGTAAAGGGGACCATTTCCTAGCTCCTAAAGTTTACCAAAACTGACACAAGAGGAAATCATTTAAGGTCATCATGTCTGCCCTTGGCATTCTCCGAACGAACTGGACTCAGAATGCAGCCTCTGTAGTCTATGGTAACCTTCGGAGAGCGGGCGGGACTGAGGGAGTTTGGAACACTGCCCTGACAGAGGGAGTGGGTGTGGCCATCTCTGCTGTGACTGAACAAAGGGCCGGGGTGCAGGGGGCCCAGGGCAGGGCCCTCAGAGCCCGGCAGGCCTAGTGGAGTGTCACAAGCATTTAGGCCCATGCCAAAGGGCGCCTTCTTTGTCTGCACAGCTGCCCAAACTCTCACCTTTCCACTCAGGCCGCCCCCTTACTTGAAGTGTGTGTGGAACCTGTCCACACAGTACACCTCGCTGCACAGCTGAGCATAGGTCTGGGCATCGTAGCTTCCTGCCAGGTGACCGAAGTTCGCAGGCAGTTGTGTCCCTGGGACACACGCGGAGAGGCTCCTGCCCGGGCCACAGGCCGCCCACTGCCCCTGCCCCAGATCGGGGGCCGCAAAGCAGCCCTGTCTGAGTCCCATGCCTCTAGAGGGAGTATTGGACCAACACTTGTAGAAAACGGGGTCCTTGCGGGCCACTCATTGGAGGGACACAAATAAATCTTTGCCGACTTTCTGCTGAAACTTACGAGCGTTCACACCTAAGCCTCTTACAAGGTCAGCTGTTTAGCTAAACATGAGCTCATGGTCTAAATTTACACAATAATGAAGAAAGCAGCTACAAGTGGAGACAAGCAGCAGAAACAATCAATACCAGAATTAGATTCCCAAGGCCATCCATCAGATGTAGGAATAATCGGGTGCAAGGCAGAAAATATACATCAAACTGGAACTGAAACAAGGCACAAGGATGTTTTCAAAGACTGGTAGGATCTCTAAAACATTTTTAAAGGATATGTCATTGATAAAGCTAAATACTCAAAGGTTGTGTAATACAACAGATTAATCATTGAGAAGAGTGAAATTATGCTGTTTTGAAAACTATGGCAGGTCAGATTTTCTGCCTAATTATATAAGAAGATTTCTCTAAAAAATACACATTATTTCAAAGACTTATTGGCTGTGAAATAAGTTAAGGGTATTTCAAATGGCTTGTCTGCAAAGAAAGGTGAGATGTAGGGAATCACAGAAAGTCGAGGGGAATATAGGTCAATATATACACTGCTATATGGTGAACTAAGCCTTAGGCCAGCAACAATGGAGAGGACCTGACCCTTAGAAACGTACAAGTAAGCTGGAATCTTCAAAAGTTCAAATCTTTATAAGTAAAAAGATTTATTAAAATGAATAACCAAGTGTTTTAATTGACATCAGAAGATGAAAACAATAAACCCTGAGAACATAGAAAAAAGATAAATAAAGATATGAGCAGAACTTAATACAACAGAAAACGTATAAAATTCAGGTGATTTAGTAAGTCCAAAGAATCTTCTTTGAAAAGATTTAAAAGACACACTTTGATTAAGGAAAACAAAAACATAAGTAAAGAATATACAGAAAGAGTCAGGACAATGTTAGAGAAGAGAATATATGAAATGCCAGTAAATTTGAACATTTCTGTAAAGGGGACCATTTCCTAGCTCCTAAAGTTTACCAAAACTGACACAGCAGGAAATCATTTAAGGTCATCATGTCTGCCCTTGGCATTCTCAGAACGCCCTGGCCTCAGAATGCAGCCTCTGTAGTCTATGGTAACCTTCGGAGAGCGGGCGGGGCTGAGGGAGGTTGGAACACTGCCCTCACTGAGGGCGTGGATGTGGCCATCTCTGCTGTGACTGAACAAAGGGCAGGGGTGCAGGGGGCCCAGGGCAGGGCCCTCAGAGCCCGGCAGGCCTAGTGGAGTGTCACAAGCATTTAGGCCCATGCCAAAGGGCGCCTTCTTTGTCTGCACAGCTGCCCAAACTCTCACCTTTCCACTCAGGCCGCCCCCTTACTTGAAGTGTGTGTGGAACCTGTCCACACAGTACACCTCGCTGCACAGCTGAGCATAGGTCTGGGCATCGTAGCTTCCTGCCAGGTGACCGAAGTTCGCAGGCAGATGTGTCCCTGGGCATACGCGGAGAGGATCCTGCCCGGGCCACAGGCCGCCCACTGCCCCTGCCCCAGATCGGGGGTCGCAAAGCAGCCCTGTCTGAGTCCCCTGCCTCTAGAGGGAGTATTGGACCAACACTTGTAGAAAACGGGGTCCTTGCGGGCCACTCATTGGAGGGACACAAATAAATCTTTGCCGACTTTCTGCTGAAACTTACGAGCGTTCACACCTAAGCCTCTTACAAGGTCAGCTGTTTAGCTAAACATGAGCTCATGATCTAAATTTACACAATAATGAAGAAAGCAGCTACAAGGGGAGACAAGCAGCAGAAACAATCAATACCAGAATTAGATTCCCAAGGCCATCCATCAGATGCAGGAATAATCGGGTGCAAGGCAGAAAATATACATAAAACTGGAACTGAAACAAGGCACAAGGATGTTTTCAAAGACTGGTAGGATCTCTAAAACATTTTTAAAGGATATGTCATTGATAAAGCTAAATACTCAAAGGTTGTGTAATACAACAGATTAATCATTGAGAAGAGTGAAATTATGCTGTTTTGAAAACTATGGCAGGTCAGATTTTCTGCCTAATTATATAAGAAGATTTCTCTAAAAAAGACACATTATTTCAAAGACTTATAGGCTGTGAAATAAGTTAAGGGTATTTCAAATGGCTTGTCTGCAAAGAAAGGTGAGATGTAGGGAATCACAGAAAGTCGAGGGGAATATAGGTCAATATATACATTGCTATATGTTGAACTAAGCCTTAGGCCAGCAACAATGGAGAGGACCTGACCCTTAGAAACGTACAAGTAAGCTGGAATCTTCAAAAGTTCAAATCTTTATAAGTAAAAAGATTTATTAAAATGAATACCCAAGTGTTTTAATTGACATCAGAAGATGAAAACAATACACCCTGAGAACATAGAAAAAAGATAAATAAAGATATGAGCAGAACTTAATACAACAGAAAACGTATAAAATTCAGGTGATATAGTAAGACCAAAGAATCTTCTTTGAAAAGATTTAAAAGACACACTTTGATTAAGGAAAACAAAAACATAAGTAAAGAATATACAGAAAGAGTCAGGACAATGTTATAGCAGAGAATATATGAAATGCCAGTAAATTTGAACATTTCTGTAAAGGGGACCATTTCCTAGCTCCTAAAGTTTACCAAAACTGACACAAGAGGAAATCATTTAAGGTCATCATGTCTGCCCTTGGCATTCTCAGAACGCCCTGGCCTCAGAATGCAGCCTCTGTAGTCTATGGTAATCTTCGGAGAGCGGGCAGGGCTGAGGGAGTTTGGAACACTGCCCTGACTGAGGGAGTGGGTGTGGCCATCTCTGCTGTGACTGAACAAAGGGCAGGGGTGCAGGGGGCCCAGGGCAGGGCCCTCAGAGCCCGGCAGGCCTAGTGGAGTGTCACAAGCATTTAGGCCCATGCCAAAGGGCGCCTTCTTTGTCTGCACAGCTGCACAAACTCTCACCTTTCCACTCAGGCCGCCCCCTTACTTGAAGTGTGTGTGGAACCTGTCCACACAGTACACCTCGCTGCACAGCTGAGCATAGGTCTGGGCATCGTAGCTTCCTGCCAGGTGACCGAAGTTCGCAGGCAGTTGTGTCCCTGGGACACACGCGGAGAGGCTCCTGCCCGGGCCACAGGCCGCCCACTGCCCCTGCCCCAGATCGGGGGCCGCAAAGCAGCCCTGTCTGAGTCCCCTGCCTCTAGAGGGAGTATTGGACCAACACTTGTAGAAAACGGGGTCCTTGCGGGCCACTCATTGGAGGGACACAAATAAATCTTTGCCGACTTTCTGCTGAAACTTACGAGCGTTCACACCTAAGCCTCTTACAAGGTCAGCTGTTTAGCTAAACATGAGCTCATGATCTAAATTTACACAATAATGAAGAAAGCAGCTACAAGGGGAGACAAGCAGCAGAAACAATCAATACCAGAATTAGATTCCCAAGGCCATCCATCAGATGCAGGAATAATCGGGTGCAAGGCAGAAAATATACATCAAACTGGAACTGAAACAAGGCACAAGGATGTTTTCAAAGACTGGTAGGATCTCTAAAACATTTTTAAAGGATATGTCATTGATAAAGCTAAATACTCAAAGGTTGTGTAATACAACAGATTAATCATTAAGAAGAGTGAAATTATGCTGTTTTGAAAACTATGGCAGGTCAGATTTTCTGCCTAATTATATAAGAAGATTTCTCTAAAAAATACACATTATTTCAAAGACTTATTGGCTGTGAAATAAGTTAAGGGTATTTCAAATGGCTTGTCTGCAAAGAAAGGTGAGATGTAGGGAATCACAGAAAGTCGAGGGGAATATAGGTCAATATATACACTGCTATATGGTGAACTAAGCCTTAGGCCAGCAACAATGGAGAGGACCTGACCCTTAGAAACGTACAAGTAAGCTGGAATCTTCAAAAGTTCAAATCTTTATAAGTAAAAAGATTTATTAAAATGAATAACCAAGTGTTTTAATTGACATCAGAAGATGAAAACAATAAACCCTGAGAACATAGAAAAAAGATAAATAAAGATATGAGCAGAACTTAATACAACAGAAAACGTATAAAATTCAGGTGATTTAGTAAGTCCAAAGAATCTTCTTTGAAAAGATTTAAAAGACACACTTTGATTAAGGAAAACAAAAACATAAGTAAAGAATATACAGAAAGAGTCAGGACAATGTTAGAGAAGAGAATATATGAAATGCCAGTAAATTTGAACATTTCTGTAAAGGGGACCATTTCCTAGCTCCTAAAGTTTACCAAAACTGACACAAGAGGAAATCATTTAAGGTCATCATGTCTGCCCTTGGCATTCTCAGAACGAACTGGACTCAGAATGCAGCCTCTGTAGTCCATGGTAACCTGCGGAGAGGGGGCGGGGCTGAGGGAGGTTGGAACACTGCCCTCACTGAGGGCGTGGATGTGGCCATCTCTGCTGTGACTGAACAAAGGGCAGGGGAGCAGGGGGCCCAGGGCAGGGCCCTCAGAGCCCGGCAGGCCCAGTGGAGTGTCACAAGCATTTAGGCCCAGGCCAAAGTGGGCCTTCTTTGTCTGCACAGCTGCCCAAACTCTCACCTTTCCACTCAGGCCGCCCACTTACTTGAAATGGGTGTGGAACCTGTCAGCACAGTACACCTCGCTGCACAGCTGAGCATAGGTCTGGGCATCGTAGCTTCCTGCCAGGGGACCGAAGTTCGCAGGCAGATGGGTTCCTGGGACACACGTGGAGAGGCTCCTGCCCGGGCCACAGGCCACACACTGCCCCTGCCCCAGATCGGGATCTGCAAAGCAGCCCTGTCTGAGTCCCCTGACTCTAGAGGGAGTATTGGACCAACACTTGTAGAAAACGGGGTCCTTGCGGGCCACTCATTGGAGGGACACAAATAAATCTTTGCCGACTTTCTGCTGAAACTTACGAGCGTTCACACCTAAGCCTCTTTCAAGGTCAGCTGTTTAGCTAAACATGAGCTCATGGTCTAAATTTACACAATAATGAAGAAAGCAGCTACAAGGGGAGACAATCAGCAAAAACAATCAATACCAGAATTAGATTCCCAAGGCCATCCATCAGATGTAGGAATAATCGGGTGCAAGGCAGAAAATATACATAAAACAGGAACTGAAACAAGGCACAAGGATGTTTTCAAAGACTGGTAGGATCTCTAAAACATTTTTAAAGGATATGTCATTGATAAAGCTAAATACTCAAAGGTTGTGTAATACAACAGATTAATCATTGAGAAGAGTGAAATTATGCTGTTTTGAAAACTATGGCAGATCAGATTTTCTGCCTAATTATATAAGAATATTTCTCTAAAAAAGACACATTATTTCAAAGACTTATAGGCTGTGAAATAAGTTAAGGGTATTTCAAATGGCTTGTCTGCAAAGAAAGGTGAGATGTAGGGAATCACAGAAAGTCGAGGGGAATATAGGTCAATATATACATTGCTATATGTTGAACTAAGCCTTAGGCCAGCAACAATGGAGAGGACCTGACCCTTAGAAACTTACAAGTAAGCTGGAATCTTCAAAAGTTCAAATCTTTATAAGTAAAAAGATTTATTAAAATGAATACCCAAGTGTTTTAATTGACATCAGAAGATGAAAACAATACACCCTGAGAACATAGAAAAAAGATAAATAAAGATATGAGCAGAACTTAATACAACAGAAAACGTATAAAATTCAGGTGATATAGTAAGACCAAAGAATCTTCTTTGAAAAGATTTAAAAGACACACTTTGATTAAGGAAAACAAAAACATAAGTAAAGAATATACAGAAAGAGTCAGGACAATGTTATAGCAGAGAATATATGAAATGCCAGTAAATTTGAACACTTCTGTAAAGGGGACCATTTCCTAGCTCCTAAAGTTTACCAAAACTGACACAAGAGGAAATCATTTAAGGTCATCATGTCTGCCCTTGGCATTCTCCGAACGAACTGGACTCAGAATGCAGCCTCTGTAGTCTATGGTAACCTTCGGAGAGCGGGCGGGACTGAGGGAGTTTGGAACACTGCCCTGACAGAGGGAGTGGGTGTGGCCATCTCTGCTGTGACTGAACAAAGGGCCGGGGTGCAGGGGGCCCAGGGCAGGGCCCTCAGAGCCCGGCAGGCCTAGTGGAGTGTCACAAGCATTTAGGCCCATGCCAAAGGGCGCCTTCTTTGTCTGCACAGCTGCCCAAACTCTCACCTTTCCACTCAGGCCGCCCCCTTACTTGAAGTGTGTGTGGAACCTGTCCACACAGTACACCTCGCTGCACAGCTGAGCATAGGTCTGGGCATCGTAGCTTCCTGCCAGGTGACCGAAGTTCGCAGGCAGTTGTGTCCCTGGGACACACGCGGAGAGGCTCCTGCCCGGGCCACAGGCCGCCCACTGCCCCTGCCCCAGATCGGGGGCCGCAAAGCAGCCCTGTCTGAGTCCCATGCCTCTAGAGGGAGTATTGGACCAACACTTGTAGAAAACGGGGTCCTTGCGGGCCACTCATTGGAGGGACACAAATAAATCTTTGCCGACTTTCTGCTGAAACTTACGAGCGTTCACACCTAAGCCTCTTACAAGGTCAGCTGTTTAGCTAAACATGAGCTCATGGTCTAAATTTACACAATAATGAAGAAAGCAGCTACAAGTGGAGACAAGCAGCAGAAACAATCAATACCAGAATTAGATTCCCAAGGCCATCCATCAGATGTAGGAATAATCGGGTGCAAGGCAGAAAATATACATCAAACTGGAACTGAAACAAGGCACAAGGATGTTTTCAAAGACTGGTAGGATCTCTAAAACATTTTTAAAGGATATGTCATTGATAAAGCTAAATACTCAAAGGTTGTGTAATACAACAGATTAATCATTGAGAAGAGTGAAATTATGCTGTTTTGAAAACTATGGCAGGTCAGATTTTCTGCCTAATTATATAAGAAGATTTCTCTAAAAAATACACATTATTTCAAAGACTTATTGGCTGTGAAATAAGTTAAGGGTATTTCAAATGGCTTGTCTGCAAAGAAAGGTGAGATGTAGGGAATCACAGAAAGTCGAGGGGAATATAGGTCAATATATACACTGCTATATGGTGAACTAAGCCTTAGGCCAGCAACAATGGAGAGGACCTGACCCTTAGAAACGTACAAGTAAGCTGGAATCTTCAAAAGTTCAAATCTTTATAAGTAAAAAGATTTATTAAAATGAATAACCAAGTGTTTTAATTGACATCAGAAGATGAAAACAATAAACCCTGAGAACATAGAAAAAAGATAAATAAAGATATGAGCAGAACTTAATACAACAGAAAACGTATAAAATTCAGGTGATTTAGTAAGTCCAAAGAATCTTCTTTGAAAAGATTTAAAAGACACACTTTGATTAAGGAAAACAAAAACATAAGTAAAGAATATACAGAAAGAGTCAGGACAATGTTAGAGAAGAGAATATATGAAATGCCAGTAAATTTGAACATTTCTGTAAAGGGGACCATTTCCTAGCTCCTAAAGTTTACCAAAACTGACACAGCAGGAAATCATTTAAGGTCATCATGTCTGCCCTTGGCATTCTCAGAACGCCCTGGCCTCAGAATGCAGCCTCTGTAGTCTATGGTAACCTTCGGAGAGCGGGCGGGGCTGAGGGAGGTTGGAACACTGCCCTCACTGAGGGCGTGGATGTGGCCATCTCTGCTGTGACTGAACAAAGGGCAGGGGTGCAGGGGGCCCAGGGCAGGGCCCTCAGAGCCCGGCAGGCCTAGTGGAGTGTCACAAGCATTTAGGCCCATGCCAAAGGGCGCCTTCTTTGTCTGCACAGCTGCCCAAACTCTCACCTTTCCACTCAGGCCGCCCCCTTACTTGAAGTGTGTGTGGAACCTGTCCACACAGTACACCTCGCTGCACAGCTGAGCATAGGTCTGGGCATCGTAGCTTCCTGCCAGGTGACCGAAGTTCGCAGGCAGATGTGTCCCTGGGCATACGCGGAGAGGATCCTGCCCGGGCCACAGGCCGCCCACTGCCCCTGCCCCAGATCGGGGGTCGCAAAGCAGCCCTGTCTGAGTCCCCTGCCTCTAGAGGGAGTATTGGACCAACACTTGTAGAAAACGGGGTCCTTGCGGGCCACTCATTGGAGGGACACAAATAAATCTTTGCCGACTTTCTGCTGAAACTTACGAGCGTTCACACCTAAGCCTCTTACAAGGTCAGCTGTTTAGCTAAACATGAGCTCATGATCTAAATTTACACAATAATGAAGAAAGCAGCTACAAGGGGAGACAAGCAGCAGAAACAATCAATACCAGAATTAGATTCCCAAGGCCATCCATCAGATGCAGGAATAATCGGGTGCAAGGCAGAAAATATACATAAAACTGGAACTGAAACAAGGCACAAGGATGTTTTCAAAGACTGGTAGGATCTCTAAAACATTTTTAAAGGATATGTCATTGATAAAGCTAAATACTCAAAGGTTGTGTAATACAACAGATTAATCATTGAGAAGAGTGAAATTATGCTGTTTTGAAAACTATGGCAGGTCAGATTTTCTGCCTAATTATATAAGAAGATTTCTCTAAAAAAGACACATTATTTCAAAGACTTATAGGCTGTGAAATAAGTTAAGGGTATTTCAAATGGCTTGTCTGCAAAGAAAGGTGAGATGTAGGGAATCACAGAAAGTCGAGGGGAATATAGGTCAATATATACATTGCTATATGTTGAACTAAGCCTTAGGCCAGCAACAATGGAGAGGACCTGACCCTTAGAAACGTACAAGTAAGCTGGAATCTTCAAAAGTTCAAATCTTTATAAGTAAAAAGATTTATTAAAATGAATACCCAAGTGTTTTAATTGACATCAGAAGATGAAAACAATACACCCTGAGAACATAGAAAAAAGATAAATAAAGATATGAGCAGAACTTAATACAACAGAAAACGTATAAAATTCAGGTGATATAGTAAGACCAAAGAATCTTCTTTGAAAAGATTTAAAAGACACACTTTGATTAAGGAAAACAAAAACATAAGTAAAGAATATACAGAAAGAGTCAGGACAATGTTATAGCAGAGAATATATGAAATGCCAGTAAATTTGAACATTTCTGTAAAGGGGACCATTTCCTAGCTCCTAAAGTTTACCAAAACTGACACAAGAGGAAATCATTTAAGGTCATCATGTCTGCCCTTGGCATTCTCAGAACGCCCTGGCCTCAGAATGCAGCCTCTGTAGTCTATGGTAATCTTCGGAGAGCGGGCAGGGCTGAGGGAGTTTGGAACACTGCCCTGACTGAGGGAGTGGGTGTGGCCATCTCTGCTGTGACTGAACAAAGGGCAGGGGTGCAGGGGGCCCAGGGCAGGGCCCTCAGAGCCCTGCAGGCCTAGTGGAGTGTCACAAGCATTTAGGCCCATGCCAAAGGGCGCCTTCTTTGTCTGCACAGCTGCCCAAACTCTCACCTTTCCACTCAGGCCGCCCCCTTACTTGAAGTGTGTGTGGAACCTGTCCACACAGTACACCTCGCTGCACAGCTGAGCATAGGTCTGGGCATCGTAGCTTCCTGCCAGGTGACCGAAGTTCGCAGGCAGTTGTGTCCCTGGGACACACGCGGAGAGGCTCCTGCCCGGGCCACAGGCCGCCCACTGCCCCTGCCCCAGATCGGGGGCCGCAAAGCAGCCCTGTCTGAGTCCCCTGCCTCTAGAGGGAGTATTGGACCAACACTTGTAGAAAACGGGGTCCTTGCGGGCCACTCATTGGAGGGACACAAATAAATCTTTGCCGACTTTCTGCTGAAACTTACGAGCGTTCACACCTAAGCCTCTTACAAGGTCAGCTGTTTAGCTAAACATGAGCTCATGATCTAAATTTACACAATAATGAAGAAAGCAGCTACAAGGGGAGACAAGCAGCAGAAACAATCAATACCAGAATTAGATTCCCAAGGCCATCCATCAGATGCAGGAATAATCGGGTGCAAGGCAGAAAATATACATCAAACTGGAACTGAAACAAGGCACAAGGATGTTTTCAAAGACTGGTAGGATCTCTAAAACATTTTTAAAGGATATGTCATTGATAAAGCTAAATACTCAAAGGTTGTGTAATACAACAGATTAATCATTGAGAAGAGTGAAATTATGCTGTTTTGAAAACTATGGCAGGTCAGATTTTCTGCCTAATTATATAAGAAGATTTCTCTAAAAAATACACATTATTTCAAAGACTTATTGGCTGTGAAATAAGTTAAGGGTATTTCAAATGGCTTGTCTGCAAAGAAAGGTGAGATGTAGGGAATCACAGAAAGTCGAGGGGAATATAGGTCAATATATACACTGCTATATGGTGAACTAAGCCTTAGGCCAGCAACAATGGAGAGGACCTGACCCTTAGAAACGTACAAGTAAGCTGGAATCTTCAAAAGTTCAAATCTTTATAAGTAAAAAGATTTATTAAAATGAATAACCAAGTGTTTTAATTGACATCAGAAGATGAAAACAATAAACCCTGAGAACATAGAAAAAAGATAAATAAAGATATGAGCAGAACTTAATACAACAGAAAACGTATAAAATTCAGGTGATTTAGTAAGTCCAAAGAATCTTCTTTGAAAAGATTTAAAAGACACACTTTGATTAAGGAAAACAAAAACATAAGTAAAGAATATACAGAAAGAGTCAGGACAATGTTAGAGAAGAGAATATATGAAATGCCAGTAAATTTGAACATTTCTGTAAAGGGGACCATTTCCTAGCTCCTAAAGTTTACCAAAACTGACACAAGAGGAAATCATTTAAAGTCATCATGTCTGCCCTTGGCATTCTCAGAACGAACTGGACTCAGAATGCAGCCTCTGTAGTCCATGGTAACCTGCGGAGAGGGGGCGGGGCTGAGGGAGGTTGGAACACTGCCCTCACTGAGGGCGTGGATGTGGCCATCTCTGCTGTGACTGAACAAAGGGCAGGGGAGCAGGGGGCCCAGGGCAGGGCCCTCAGAGCCCGGCAGGCCCAGTGGAGTGTCACAAGCATTTAGGCCCAGGCCAAAGTGGGCCTTCTTTGTCTGCACAGCTGCCCAAACTCTCACCTTTCCACTCAGGCCGCCCCCTTACTTGAAGTGTGTGTGGAACCTGTCCACACAGTACACCTCGCTGCACAGCTGAGCATAGGTCTGGGCATCGTAGCTTCCTACCAGGTGACCGAAGTTCGCAGGCAGATGTGTCCCTGGGACACACGCGGAGAGGCTCCTGCCCGGGCCAAAGGCCACCCACTGCCCCTGCCCCAGATCGGGGGCCGCAAAGCAGCCCTGTCTGAGTCCCCTGCCTCTAGAGGGAGTATTGGACCAACACTTGTAGAAAACGGGGTCCTTGCGGGCCACTCATTGGAGGGACACAAATAAATCTTTGCTGACTTTCTGCTGAAACTTACGAGCGTTCACACCTAAGCCTCTTACAAGGTCAGCTGTTTAGCTAAACATGAGCTCATGATCTAAATTTACACAATAATGAAGAAAGCAGCTACAAGGGGAGACAAGCAGCAGAAACAATCAATACCAGAATTAGATTCCCAAGGCCATCCATCAGATGTAGGAATCATCGGGTGCAAGGCAGAAAATATACATCAAACTGGAACTGAAACAAGGCACAAGGATGTTTTCAAAGACTGGTAGGATCTCTAAAACATTTTTAAGTATATGTCATTGATAAAGCTAAATACTCAAAGGTTGTGTAATACAACAGATTAATCATTGAGAAGAGTGAAATTATGCTGTTTTGAAAACTATGGCAGGTCAGATTTTCTGCCTAATTATATAAGAAGATTTCTCTAAAAAATACACATTATTTCAAAGACTTATTGGCTGTGAAATAAGTTAAGGGTATTTCAAATGGCTTGTCTGCAAAGAAAGGTGAGATGTAGGGAATCACAGAAAGTCGAGGGGAATATAGGTCAATATATACACTGCTATATGGTGAACTAAGCCTTAGGCCAGCAACAATGGAGAGGACCTGACCCTTAGAAACGTACAAGTAAGCTGGAATCTTCAAAAGTTCAAATCTTTATAAGTAAAAAGATTTATTAAAATGAATAACCAAGTGTTTTAATTGACATCAGAAGATGAAAACAATAAACCCTGAGAACATAGAAAAAAGATAAATAAAGATATGAGCAGAACTTAATACAACAGAA
The DNA here is from genome assembly GCF_964341445.2 of Mesoplodon mirus. Lineage (NCBI taxonomy): Eukaryota > Metazoa > Chordata > Mammalia > Artiodactyla > Ziphiidae > Mesoplodon > Mesoplodon mirus. Next base: position 220,386 of record NW_028295317.1, read on the forward strand.
AACGTATAAAATTCAGGTGATTTAGTAAGTCCAAAGAATCTTCTTTGAAAAGATTTAAAAGACACACTTTGATTAAGGAAAACAAAAACATAAGTAAAGAATATACAGAAAGAGTCAGGACAATGTTAGAGAAGAGAATATATGAAATGCCAGTAAATTTGAACATTTCTGTAAAGGGGACCATTTCCTAGCTCCTAAAGTTTACCAAAACTGACACAAGAGGAAATCATTTAAGGTCATCATGTCTGCCCTTGGCATTCTCAGAACGAACTGGACTCAGAATGCAGCCTCTGTAGTCCATGGTAACCTGCGGAGAGGGGGCGGGGCTGAGGGAGGTTGGAACACTGCCCTCACTGAGGGCGTGGATGTGGCCATCTCTGCTGTGACTGAACAAAGGGCAGGGGAGCAGGGGGCCCAGGGCAGGGCCCTCAGAGCCCGGCAGGCCCAGTGGAGTGTCACAAGCATTTAGGCCCAGGCCAAAGTGGGCCTTCTTTGTCTGCACAGCTGCCCAAACTCTCACCTTTCCACTCAGGCCGCCCACTTACTTGAAATGGGTGTGGAACCTGTCAGCACAGTACACCTCGCTGCACAGCTGAGCATAGGTCTGGGCATCGTAGCTTCCTGCCAGGGGACCGAAGTTCGCAGGCAGATGGGTTCCTGGGACACACGTGGAGAGGCTCCTGCCCGGGCCACAGGCCACACACTGCCCCTGCCCCAGATCGGGATCTGCAAAGCAGCCCTGTCTGAGTCCCCTGACTCTAGAGGGAGTATTGGACCAACACTTGTAGAAAACGGGGTCCTTGCGGGCCACTCATTGGAGGGACACAAATAAATCTTTGCCGACTTTCTGCTGAAACTTACGAGCGTTCACACCTAAGCCTCTTTCAAGGTCAGCTGTTTAGCTAAACATGAGCTCATGGTCTAAATTTACACAATAATGAAGAAAGCAGCTACAAGGGGAGACAATCAGCAAAAACAATCAATACCAGAATTAGATTCCCAAGGCCATCCATCAGATGTAGGAATAATCGGGTGCAAGGCAGAAAATATACATAAAACAGGAACTGAAACAAGGCACAAGGATGTTTTCAAAGACTGGTAGGATCTCTAAAACATTTTTAAAGGATATGTCATTGATAAAGCTAAATACTCAAAGGTTGTGTAATACAACAGATTAATCATTGAGAAGAGTGAAATTATGCTGTTTTGAAAACTATGGCAGATCAGATTTTCTGCCTAATTATATAAGAATATTTCTCTAAAAAAGACACATTATTTCAAAGACTTATAGGCTGTGAAATAAGTTAAGGGTATTTCAAATGGCTTGTCTGCAAAGAAAGGTGAGATGTAGGGAATCACAGAAAGTCGAGGGGAATATAGGTCAATATATACATTGCTATATGTTGAACTAAGCCTTAGGCCAGCAACAATGGAGAGGACCTGACCCTTAGAAACTTACAAGTAAGCTGGAATCTTCAAAAGTTCAAATCTTTATAAGTAAAAAGATTTATTAAAATGAATACCCAAGTGTTTTAATTGACATCAGAAGATGAAAACAATACACCCTGAGAACATAGAAAAAAGATAAATAAAGATATGAGCAGAACTTAATACAACAGAAAACGTATAAAATTCAGGTGATATAGTAAGACCAAAGAATCTTCTTTGAAAAGATTTAAAAGACACACTTTGATTAAGGAAAACAAAAACATAAGTAAAGAATATACAGAAAGAGTCAGGACAATGTTATAGCAGAGAATATATGAAATGCCAGTAAATTTGAACACTTCTGTAAAGGGGACCATTTCCTAGCTCCTAAAGTTTACCAAAACTGACACAAGAGGAAATCATTTAAGGTCATCATGTCTGCCCTTGGCATTCTCCGAACGAACTGGACTCAGAATGCAGCCTCTGTAGTCTATGGTAACCTTCGGAGAGCGGGCGGGACTGAGGGAGTTTGGAACACTGCCCTGACAGAGGGAGTGGGTGTGGCCATCTCTGCTGTGACTGAACAAAGGGCCGGGGTGCAGGGGGCCCAGGGCAGGGCCCTCAGAGCCCGGCAGGCCTAGTGGAGTGTCACAAGCATTTAGGCCCATGCCAAAGGGCGCCTTCTTTGTCTGCACAGCTGCCCAAACTCTCACCTTTCCACTCAGGCCGCCCCCTTACTTGAAGTGTGTGTGGAACCTGTCCACACAGTACACCTCGCTGCACAGCTGAGCATAGGTCTGGGCATCGTAGCTTCCTGCCAGGTGACCGAAGTTCGCAGGCAGTTGTGTCCCTGGGACACACGCGGAGAGGCTCCTGCCCGGGCCACAGGCCGCCCACTGCCCCTGCCCCAGATCGGGGGCCGCAAAGCAGCCCTGTCTGAGTCCCATGCCTCTAGAGGGAGTATTGGACCAACACTTGTAGAAAACGGGGTCCTTGCGGGCCACTCATTGGAGGGACACAAATAAATCTTTGCCGACTTTCTGCTGAAACTTACGAGCGTTCACACCTAAGCCTCTTACAAGGTCAGCTGTTTAGCTAAACATGAGCTCATGGTCTAAATTTACACAATAATGAAGAAAGCAGCTACAAGTGGAGACAAGCAGCAGAAACAATCAATACCAGAATTAGATTCCCAAGGCCATCCATCAGATGTAGGAATAATCGGGTGCAAGGCAGAAAATATACATCAAACTGGAACTGAAACAAGGCACAAGGATGTTTTCAAAGACTGGTAGGATCTCTAAAACATTTTTAAAGGATATGTCATTGATAAAGCTAAATACTCAAAGGTTGTGTAATACAACAGATTAATCATTGAGAAGAGTGAAATTATGCTGTTTTGAAAACTATGGCAGGTCAGATTTTCTGCCTAATTATATAAGAAGATTTCTCTAAAAAATACACATTATTTCAAAGACTTATTGGCTGTGAAATAAGTTAAGGGTATTTCAAATGGCTTGTCTGCAAAGAAAGGTGAGATGTAGGGAATCACAGAAAGTCGAGGGGAATATAGGTCAATATATACACTGCTATATGGTGAACTAAGCCTTAGGCCAGCAACAATGGAGAGGACCTGACCCTTAGAAACGTACAAGTAAGCTGGAATCTTCAAAAGTTCAAATCTTTATAAGTAAAAAGATTTATTAAAATGAATAACCAAGTGTTTTAATTGACATCAGAAGATGAAAACAATAAACCCTGAGAACATAGAAAAAAGATAAATAAAGATATGAGCAGAACTTAATACAACAGAAAACGTATAAAATTCAGGTGATTTAGTAAGTCCAAAGAATCTTCTTTGAAAAGATTTAAAAGACACACTTTGATTAAGGAAAACAAAAACATAAGTAAAGAATATACAGAAAGAGTCAGGACAATGTTAGAGAAGAGAATATATGAAATGCCAGTAAATTTGAACATTTCTGTAAAGGGGACCATTTCCTAGCTCCTAAAGTTTACCAAAACTGACACAGCAGGAAATCATTTAAGGTCATCATGTCTGCCCTTGGCATTCTCAGAACGCCCTGGCCTCAGAATGCAGCCTCTTTAGTCTATGGTAACCTGCGGAGAGCGGGCGGGGCTGAGGGACTTTGGAACACTGCCCTGACTGAGGGAGTGGGTGTGGCCATCTCTGCTGTGACTGAACAAAGGGCAGGGGTGCAGGGGGCCCAGGGCAGGGCCCTCAGAGCCCGGCAGGCCTAGTGGAGTGTCACAAGCATTTAGGCCCATGCCAAAGGGCGCCTTCTTTGTCTGCACAGCTGCCCAAACTCTCACCTTTCCACTCAGGCCGCCCCCTTACTTGAAGTGTGTGTGGAACCTGTCCACACAGTACACCTCGCTGCACAGCTGAGCATAGGTCTGGGCATCGTATCTTCCTGCCATGTGACCGAAGTTCGCAGGCAGATGTGTCCCTGGGACACACGCGGAGAGGCTCCTGCCCGGGCCACAGGCCGCCCACTGCCCCTGCCCCAGATCGGGGGCCGCAAAGCAGCCCTGTCTGAGTCCCCTGCCTCTAGAGGGAGTATTGGACCAACACTTGTAGAAAACGGGGTCCTTGCGGGCCACTCATTGGAGGGACACAAATAAATCTTTGCCGACTTTCTGCTGAAACTTACGAGCGTTCACACCTAAGCCTCTTACAAGGTCAGCTGTTTAGCTAAACATGAGCTCATGGTCTAAATTTACACAATAATGAAGAAAGCAGCTACAAGGGGAGACAAGCAGCAGAAACAATCAATACCAGAATTAGATTCCCAAGGCCATCCATCAGATGTAGGAATAATCGGGTGCAAGGCAGAAAATATACATCAAACTGGAACTGAAACAAGGCACAAGGATGTTTTCAAAGACTGGTAGGATCTCTAAAACATTTTTAAAGGATATGTCATTGATAAAGCTAAATACTCAAAGGTTGTGTAATACAACAGATTAATCATTGAGAAGAGTGAAATTATGCTGTTTTGAAAACTATGGCAGGTCAGATTTTCTGCCTAATTATATAAGAAGATTTCTCTAAAAAATACACATTATTTCAAAGACTTATTGGCTGTGAAATAAGTTAAGGGTATTTCAAATGGCTTGTCTGCAAAGAAAGGTGAGATGTAGGGAATCACAGAAAGTCGAGGGGAATATAGGTCAATATATACACTGCTATATGGTGAACTAAGCCTTAGGCCAGCAACAATGGAGAGGACCTGACCCTTAGAAACGTACAAGTAAGCTGGAATGTTCAAAAGTTCAAATCTTTATAAGTAAAAAGATTTATTAAAATGAATAACCAAGTGTTTTAATTGACATCAGAAGATGAAAACAATAAACCCTGAGAACATAGAAAAAAGATAAATAAAGATATGAGCAGAACTTAATACAACAGAAAACGTATAAAATTCAGGTGATTTAGTAAGTCCAAAGAATCTTCTTTGAAAAGATTTAAAAGACACACTTTGATTAAGGAAAACAAAAACATAAGTAAAGAATATACAGAAAGAGCCTCCCTGGTGGCGCAGTGGTTGAGAGTCCGCCTGCCGATGCAGGGGATACGGGTTCGTGCCCCGGTCTGGGAGGATCCCATATGCCGCGGAGCGGCTGGGCCCGTGAGCCATGGCCGCTGAGCCTGCGCATCCGGAGCCTGTGCTCCACAACGGGAGAGCCCACAACAGTGAGAGGCCCGCATACCGCAAAAAGAAAAAAAAAAAAAAAAAAAAAAAAAAGAATATACAGAAAGAATCAGGACAATGTTAGAGAAGAGAATATATGAAATGCCAGTAAATTTGAACATTTCTGTAAAGGGGACCATTTCCTAGCTCCTAAAGTTTACCAAAACTGACACAAGAGGAAATCATTTAAAGTCATCATGTCTGCCCTTGGCATTCTCAGAACGAACTGGACTCAGAATGCAGCCTCTGTAGTCCATGGTAACCTGCGGAGAGGGGGCGGGGCTGAGGGAGGTTGGAACACTGCCCTCACTGAGGGCGTGGATGTGGCCATCTCTGCTGTGACTGAACAAAGGGCAGGGGAGCAGGGGGCCCAGGGCAGGGCCCTCAGAGCCCGGCAGGCCCAGTGGAGTGTCACAAGCATTTAGGCCCATGCCAAAGTGGGCCTTCTTTGTCTGCACAGCTGCCCAAACTCTCACCTTTCCACTCAGGCCGCCCCCTTACTTGAAGTGTGTGTGGAACCTGTCCACACAGTACACCTCGCTGCACAGCTGAGCATAGGTCTGGGCATCGTAGCTTCCTGCCAGGTGACCGAAGTTCGCAGGCAGATGTGTCCCTGGGACACACGCGGAGAGGCTCCTGCCCGGGCCAAAGGCCACCCACTGCCCCTGCCCCAGATCGGGGGCCGCAAAGCAGCCCTGTCTGAGTCCCCTGCCTCTAGAGGGAGTATTGGACCAACACTTGTAGAAAACGGGGTCCTTGCGGGCCACTCATTGGAGGGACACAAATAAATCTTTGCCGACTTTCTGCTGAAACTTACGAGCGTTCACACCTAAGCCTCTTACAAGGTCAGCTGTTTAGCTAAACATGAGCTCATGGTCTATATTTACACAATAATGAAGAAAGCAGCTACAAGGGGAGACAATCAGCAAAAACAATCAATACCAGAATTAGATTCCCAAGGCCATCCATCAGATGTAGGAATAATCCGGTGCAAGGCAGAAAATATACATCAAACTGGAACTGAAACTAGGCACAAGGATGTTTTCAAAGACTGGTAGGATCTCTAAAACATTTTTAAAGGATATGTCATTGATAAAGCTAAATACTCAAAGTTTGTGTAATACAACAGATTAATCATTGAGAAGAGTGAAATTATGCTGTTTTGAAAACTATGGCAGATCAGATTTTCTGCCTAATTATATAAGAATATTTCTCTAAAAAAGACACATTATTTCAAAGACTTATAGGCTGTGAAATAAGTTAAGGGTATTTCAAATGGCTTGTCTTCAAAGAAAGCTGAGATGTAGGGAATCACAGAAAGTCGAGGGGAATATAGGTCAATATATACATTGCTATATGTTGAACTAAGCCTTAGGCCAGCAACAATGGAGAGGACCTGACCCTTAGAAACTTACAAGTAAGCTGGAATCTTCAAAAGTTCAAATCTTTATAAGTAAAAAGATTTATTAAAATGAATACCCAAGTGTTTTAATTGACATCAGAAGATGAAAACAATACACCCTGAGAACATAGAAAAAAGATAAATAAAGATATGAGCAGAACTTAATACAACAGAAAACGTATAAAATTCAGGTGATATAGTAAGACCAAAGAATCTTCTTTGAAAAGATTTAAAAGACACACTTTGATTAAGGAAAACAAAAACATAAGTAAAGAATATACAGAAAGAGTCAGGACAATGTTATAGCAGAGAATATATGAAATGCCAGTAAATTTGAACACTTCTGTAAAGGGGACCATTTCCTAGCTCCTAAAGTTTACCAAAACTGACACAAGAGGAAATCATTTAAGGTCATCATGTCTGCCCTTGGCATTCTCAGAACGAACTGGACTCAGAATGCAGCCTCTGTAGTGTATGGTAACCTTCGGAGAGCGGGCGGGACTGAGGGAGTTTGGAACACTGCCCTGACTGAGGGAGTGGGTGTGGCCATCTCTGCTGTGACTGAACAAAGGGCCGGGGTGCAGGGGGCCCAGGGCAGGGCCCTCAGAGCCCGGCAGGCCTAGTGGAGTGTCACAAGCATTTAGGCCCATGCCAAAGGGCGCCTTCTTTGTCTGCACAGCTGCCCAAACTCTCACCTTTCCACTCAGGCCGCCCCCTTACTTTAAGTGTGTGTGGAACCTGTCCACACAGTACACCTCGCTGCACAGCTGAGCATAGGTCTGGGCATCGTAGCTTCCTGCCATGTGACCGAAGTTCGCAGGCAGATGTGTCCCTGGGACACATGCGGAGAGGCTCCTGCCCGGGCCACAGGCCGCCCACTGCCCCTGCCCCAGATCGGGGGCCGCAAAGCAGCCCTGTCTGAGTCCCCTGCCTCTAGAGGGAGTATTGGACCAACACTTGTAGAAAACGGGGTCCTTGCGGGCCACTCATTGGAGGGACACAAATAAATCTTTGCCGACTTTCTGCTGAAACTTACGAGCGTTCACACCTAAGCCTCTTACAAGGTCAGCTGTTTAGCTAAACATGAGCTCATGGTCTAAATTTACACAATAATGAAGAAAGCAGCTACAAGGGGAGACAAGCAGCAGAAACAATCAATACCAGAATTAGATTCCCAAGGCCATCCATCAGATGTAGGAATAATCGGGTGCAAGGCAGAAAATATACATCAAACTGGAACTGAAACAAGGCACAAGGATGTTTTCAAAGACTGGTAGGATCTCTAAAACATTTTTAAAGGATATGTCATTGATAAAGCTAAATACTCAAAGGTTGTGTAATACAACAGATTAATCATTGAGAAGAGTGAAATTATGCTGTTTTGAAAACTATGGCAGGTCAGATTTTCTGCCTAATTATATAAGAAGATTTCTCTAAAAAATACACATTATTTCAAAGACTTATTGGCTGTGAAATAAGTTAAGGGTATTTCAAATGGCTTGTCTGCAAAGAAAGGTGAGATGTAGGGAATCACAGAAAGTCGAGGGGAATATAGGTCAATATATACACTGCTATATGGTGAACTAAGCCTTAGGCCAGCAACAATGGAGAGGACCTGACCCTTAGAAACGTACAAGTAAGCTGGAATCTTCAAAAGTTCAAATCTTTATAAGTAAAAAGATTTATTAAAATGAATAACCAAGTGTTTTAATTGACATCAGAAGATGAAAACAATAAACCCTGAGAACATAGAAAAAAGATAAATAAAGATATGAGCAGAACTTAATACAACAGAAAACGTATAAAATTCAGGTGATTTAGTAAGTCCAAAGAATCTTCTTTGAAAAGATTTAAAAGACACACTTTGATTAAGGAAAACAAAAACATAAGTAAAGAATATACAGAAAGAGTCAGGACAATGTTAGAGAAGAGAATATATGAAATGCCAGTAAATTTGAACATTTCTGTAAAGGGGACCATTTCCTAGCTCCTAAAGTTTACCAAAACTGACACAAGAGGAAATCATTTAAGGTCATCATGTCTGCCCTTGGCATTCTCAGAACGAACTGGACTCAGAATGCAGCCTCTGTAGTCCATGGTAACCTGCGGAGAGGGGGCGGGGCTGAGGGAGGTTGGAACACTGCCCTCACTGAGGGCGTGGATGTGGCCATCTCTGCTGTGACTGAACAAAGGGCAGGGGAGCAGGGGGCCCAGGGCAGGGCCCTCAGAGCCCGGCAGGCCCAGTGGAGTGTCACAAGCATTTAGGCCCATGCCAAAGTGGGCCTTCTTTGTCTGCACAGCTGCCCAAACTCTCACCTTTCCACTCAGGCCGCCCCCTTACTTGAAGTGTGTGTGGAACCTGTCCACACAGTACACCTCGCTGCACAGCTGAGCATAGGTCTGGGCATCGTAGCTTCCTGCCAGGTGACCGAAGTTCGCAGGCAGATGTGTCCCTGGGACACACGCGGAGAGGCTCCTGCCCGGGCCAAAGGCCACCCACTGCCCCTGCCCCAGATCGGGGGCCGCAAAGCAGCCCTGTCTGAGTCCCCTGCCTCTAGAGGGAGTATTGGACCAACACTTGTAGAAAACGGGGTCCTTGCGGGCCACTCATTGGAGGGACACAAATAAATCTTTGCCGACTTTCTGCTGAAACTTACGATGTTCACACCTAAGCCTCTTACAAGGTCAGCTGTTTAGCTAAACATGAGCTCATGGTCTATATTTACACAATAATGAAGAAAGCAGCTACAAGGGGAGACAATCAGCAAAAACAATCAATACCAGAATTAGATTCCCAAGGCCATCCATCAGATGTAGGAATAATCGGGTGCAAGGCAGAAAATATACATAAAACAGGAACTGAAACAAGGCACAAGGATGTTTTCAAAGACTGGTAGGATCTCTAAAACATTTTTAAAGGATATGTCATTGATAAAGCTAAATACTCAAAGGTTGTGTAATACAACAGATTAATCATTGAGAAGAGTGAAATTATGCTGTTTTGAAAACTATGGCAGATCAGATTTTCTGCCTAATTATATAAGAATATTTCTCTAAAAAAGACACATTATTTCAAAGACTTATAGGCTGTGAAATAAGTTAAGGGTATTTCAAATGGCTTGTCTGCAAAGAAAGGTGAGATGTAGGGAATCACAGAAAGTCGAGGGGAATATAGGTCAATATATACATTGCTATATGTTGAACTAAGCCTTAGGCCAGCAACAATGGAGAGGACCTGACCCTTAGAAACGTACAAGTAAGCTGGAATCTTCAAAAGTTCAAATCTTTATAAGTAAAAAGATTTATTAAAATGAATACCCAAGTGTTTTAATTGACATCAGAAGATGAAAACAATACACCCTGAGAACATAGAAAAAAGATAAATAAAGATATGAGCAGAACTTAATACAACAGAAAACGTATAAAATTCAGGTGATATAGTAAGACCAAAGAATCTTCTTTGAAAAGATTTAAAAGACACACTTTGATTAAGGAAAACAAAAACATAAGTAAAGAATATACAGAAAGAGTCAGGACAAGGTTATAGCAGAGAATATATGAAATGCCAGTAAATTTGAACACTTCTGTAAAGGGGACCATTTCCTAGCTCCTAAAGTTTACCAAAACTGACACAAGAGGAAATCATTTAAGGTCATCATGTCTGCCCTTGGCATTCTCAGAACGAACTGGACTCAGAATGCAGCCTCTGTAGTCTATGGTAACCTTCGGAGAGCGGGCGGGACTGAGGGAGTTTGGAACACTGCCCTGACTGAGGGAGTGGGTGTGGCCATTTCTGCTGTGACTGAACAAAGGGCCGGGGTGCAGGGGGCCCAGGGCAGGGCCCTCAGAGCCCGGCAGGCCTAGTGGAGTGTCACAAGCATTTAGGCCCATGCCAAAGGGCGCCTTCTTTGTCTGCACAGCTGCCCAAACTCTCACCTTTCCACTCAGGCCGCCCCCTTACTTGAAGTGTGTGTGGAACCTGTCCACACAGTACTCCTCGCTGCACAGCTGAGCATAGGTCTGGGCATCGTAGCTTCCTGCCAGGTGACTGAAGTTCGCAGGCAGTTGTGTCCCTGGGACACACGCGGAGAGGCTCCTGCCCGGGCCAAAGTCCACCAACTGCCCCTGCCCCAGATCGGGGGCCGCAAAGCAGCCCTGTCTGAGTCCCCTGCCTCTAGAGGGAGTATTGGACCAACACTTGTAGAAAACGGGGTCCTTGCGGGCCACTCATTGGAGGGACACAAATAAATCTTTGCCGACTTTCTGCTGAAACTTACGAGCGTTCACACCTAAGCCTCTTACAAGGTCAGCTGTTTAGCTAAACATGAGCTCATGATCTAAATTTACACAATAATGAAGAAAGCAGCTACAAGTGGAGACAAGCAGCAGAAACAATCAATACCAGAATTAGATTCCCAAGGCCATCCATCAGATGTAGGAATAATCGGGTGCAAGGCAGAAAATATACATCAAACTGGAACTGAAACAAGGCACAAGGATGTTTTCAAAGACTGGTAGGATCTCTAAAACATTTTTAAAGGATATGTCATTGATAAAGCTAAATACTCAAAGGTTGTGTAATACAACAGATTAATCATTGAGAAGAGTGAAATTATGCTGTTTTGAAAACTATGGCAGGTCAGATTTTCTGCCTAATTATATAAGAAGATTTCTCTAAAAAATACACATTATTTCAAAGACTTATTGGCTGTGAAATAAGTTAAGGGTATTTCAAATGGCTTGTCTGCAAAGAAAGGTGAGATGTAGGGAATCACAGAAAGTCGAGGGGAATATAGGTCAATATATACACTGCTATATGGTGAACTAAGCCTTAGGCCAGCAACAATGGAGAGGACCTGACCCTTAGAAACGTACAAGTAAGCTGGAATCTTCAAAAGTTCAAATCTTTATAAGTAAAAAGATTTATTAAAATGAATAACCAAGTGTTTTAATTGACATCAGAAGATGAAAACAATAAACCCTGAGAACATAGAAAAAAGATAAATAAAGATATGAGCAGAACTTAATACAACAGAAAACGTATAAAATTCAGGTGATTTAGTAAGTCCAAAGAATCTTCTTTGAAAAGATTTAAAAGACACACTTTGATTAAGGAAAACAAAAACATAAGTAAAGAATATACAGAAAGAGTCAGGACAATGTTAGAGAAGAGAATATATGAAATGCCAGTAAATTTGAACATTTCTGTAAAGGGGACCATTTCCTAGCTCCTAAAGTTTACCAAAACTGACACAAGAGGAAATCATTTAAAGTCATCATGTCTGCCCTTGGCATTCTCAGAACGAACTGGACTCAGAATGCAGCCTCTGTAGTCCATGGTAACCTGCGGAGAGGGGGCGGGGCTGAGGGAGGTTGGAACACTGCCCTCACTGAGGGCGTGGATGTGGCCATCTCTGCTGTGACTGAACAAAGGGCAGGGGAGCAGGGGGCCCAGGGCAGGGCCCTCAGAGCCCGGCAGGCCCAGTGGAGTGTCACAAGCATTTAGGCCCAGGCCAAAGTGGGCCTTCTTTGTCTGCACAGCTGCCCAAACTCTCACCTTTCCACTCAGGCCGCCCACTTACTTGAAATGGGTGTGGAACCTGTCAGCACAGTACACCTCGCTGCACAGCTGAGCATAGGTATGGGCATCGTAGCTTCCTGCCAGGGGACCGAAGTTCTCAGGCAGATGGGTTCCTGGGACACACGTGGAGAGGCTCCTGCCCGGGCCACAGGCCACACACTGCCCCTGCCCCAGATCGGGATCTGCAAAGCAGCCCTGTCTGAGTCCCCTGACTCTAGAGGGAGTATTGGACCAACACTTGTAGAAAACGGGGTCCTTGCGGGCCACTCATTGGAGGGACACAAATAAATCTTTGCCGACTTTCTGCTGAAACTTACGAGCGTTCACACCTAAGCCTCTTACAAGGTCAGCTGTTTAGCTAAACATGAGCTCATGGTCTAAATTTACACAATAATGAAGAAAGCAGCTACAAGGGGAGACAATCAGCAAAAACAATCAATACCAGAATTAGATTCCCAAGGCCATCCATCAGATGTAGGAATAATCGGGTGCAAGGCAGAAAATATACATAAAACAGGAACTGAAACAAGGCACAAGGATGTTTTCAAAGACTGGTAGGATCTCTAAAACATTTTTAAAGGATATGTCATTGATAAAGCTAAATACTCAAAGGTTGTGTAATACAACAGATTAATCATTGAGAAGAGTGAAATTATGCTGTTTTGAAAACTATGGCAGGTCAGATTTTCTGCCTAATTATATAAGAAGATTTCTCTAAAAAATACACATTATTTCAAAGACTTATTGGCTGTGAAATAAGTTAAGGGTATTTCAAATGGCTTGTCTGCAAAGAAAGGTGAGATGTAGGGAATCACAGAAAGTCGAGGGGAATATAGGTCAATATATACACTGCTATATGGTGAACTAAGCCTTAGGCCAGCAACAATGGAGAGGACCTGACCCTTAGAAACGTACAAGTAAGCTGGAATCTTCAAAAGTTCAAATCTTTATAAGTAAAAAGATTTATTAAAATGAATAACCAAGTGTTTTAATTGACATCAGAAGATGAAAACAATAAACCCTGAGAACATAGAAAAAAGATAAATAAAGATATGAGCAGAACTTAATACAACAGAAAACGTATAAAATTCAGGTGATTTAGTAAGTCCAAAGAATCTTCTTTGAAAAGATTTAAAAGACACACTTTGATTAAGGAAAACAAAAACATAAGTAAAGAATATACAGAAAGAGTCAGGACAATGTTAGAGAAGAGAATATATGAAATGCCAGTAAATTTGAACATTTCTGTAAAGGGGACCATTTCCTAGCTCCTAAAGTTTACCAAAACTGACACAAGAGGAAATCATTTAAAGTCATCATGTCTGCCCTTGGCATTCTCAGAACGAACTGGACTCAGAATGCAGCCTCTGTAGTCCATGGTAACCTGCGGAGAGGGGGCGGGGCTGAGGGAGGTTGGAACACTGCCCTCACTGAGGGCGTGGATGTGGCCATCTCTGCTGTGACTGAACAAAGGGCAGGGGAGCAGGGGGCCCAGGGCAGGGCCCTCAGAGCCCGGCAGGCCCAGTGGAGTGTCACAAGCATTTAGGCCCAGGCCAAAGTGGGCCTTCTTTGTCTGCACAGCTGCCCAAACTCTCACCTTTCCACTCAGGCCGCCCCCTTACTTGAAGTGTGTGTGGAACCTGTCCACACAGTACACCTCGCTGCACAGCTGAGCATAGGTCTGGGCATCGTAGCTTCCTGCCAGGTGACCGAAGTTCGCAGGCAGATGTGTCCCTGGGACACACGCGGAGAGGCTCCTGCCCGGGCCAAAGGCCACCCACTGCCCCTGCCCCAGATCGGGGGCCGCAAAGCAGCCCTGTCTGAGTCCCCTGCCTCTAGAGGGAGTATTGGACCAACACTTGTAGAAAACGGGGTCCTTGCGGGCCACTCATTGGAGGGACACAAATAAATCTTTGCTGACTTTCTGCTGAAACTTACGAGCGTTCACACCTAAGCCTCTTACAAGGTCAGCTGTTTAGCTAAACATGAGCTCATGATCTAAATTTACACAATAATGAAGAAAGCAGCTACAAGGGGAGACAAGCAGCAGAAACAATCAATACCAGAATTAGATTCCCAAGGCCATCCATCAGATGTAGGAATCATCGGGTGCAAGGCAGAAAATATACATCAAACTGGAACTGAAACAAGGCACAAGGATGTTTTCAAAGACTGGTAGGATCTCTAAAACATTTTTAAGTATATGTCATTGATAAAGCTAAATACTCAAAGGTTGTGTAATACAACAGATTAATCATTGAGAAGAGTGAAATTATGCTGTTTTGAAAACTATGGCAGGTCAGATTTTCTGCCTAATTATATAAGAAGATTTCTCTAAAAAATACACATTATTTCAAAGACTTATTGGCTGTGAAATAAGTTAAGGGTATTTCAAATGGCTTGTCTGCAAAGAAAGGTGAGATGTAGGGAATCACAGAAAGTCGAGGGGAATATAGGTCAATATATACACTGCTATATGGTGAACTAAGCCTTAGGCCAGCAACAATGGAGAGGACCTGACCCTTAGAAACGTACAAGTAAGCTGGAATCTTCAAAAGTTCAAATCTTTATAAGTAAAAAGATTTATTAAAATGAATAACCAAGTGTTTTAATTGACATCAGAAGATGAAAACAATAAACCCTGAGAACATAGAAAAAAGATAAATAAAGATATGAGCAGAACTTAATACAACAGAAAACGTATAAAATTCAGGTGATTTAGTAAGTCCAAAGAATCTTCTTTGAAAAGATTTAAAAGACACACTTTGATTAAGGAAAACAAAAACATAAGTAAAGAATATACAGAAAGAGTCAGGACAATGTTAGAGAAGAGAATATATGAAATGCCAGTAAATTTGAACATTTCTGTAAAGGGGACCATTTCCTAGCTCCTAAAGTTTACCAAAACTGACACAAGAGGAAATCATTTAAGGTCATCATGTCTGCCCTTGGCATTCTCAGAACGAACTGGACTCAGAATGCAGCCTCTGTAGTCCATGGTAACCTGCGGAGAGGGGGCGGGGCTGAGGGAGGTTGGAACACTGCCCTCACTGAGGGCGTGGATGTGGCCATCTCTGCTGTGACTGAACAAAGGGCAGGGGAGCAGGGGGCCCAGGGCAGGGCCCTCAGAGCCCGGCAGGCCCAGTGGAGTGTCACAAGCATTTAGGCCCATGCCAAAGTGGGCCTTCTTTGTCTGCACAGCTGCCCAAACTCTCACCTTTCCACTCAGGCCGCCCCCTTACTTGAAGTGTGTGTGGAACCTGTCCACACAGTACACCTCGCTGCACAGCTGAGCATAGGTCTGGGCATCGTAGCTTCCTGCCAGGGGACCGAAGTTCGCAGGCAGATGGGTTCCTGGGACACACGTGGAGAGGCTCCTGCCCGGGCCACAGGCCACACACTGCCCCTGCCCCAGATCGGGATCTGCAAAGCAGCCCTGTCTGAGTCCCCTGACTCTAGAGGGAGTATTGGACCAACACTTGTAGAAAACGGGGTCCTTGCGGGCCACTCATTGGAGGGACACAAATAAATCTTTGCCGACTTTCTGCTGAAACTCACGAGCGTTCACAACTAAGCCTCTTTCATGGTCAGCTGTTTAGCTAAACATGAGCTCATGATCTAAATTTACACAATAATGAAGAAAGCAGCTACAAGGGGAGACAATCAGCAAAAACAATCAATACCAGAATTAGATTCCCAAGGCCATCCATCAGATGTAGGAATAATCGGGTGCAAGGCAGAAAATATACATAAAACAGGAACTGAAACAAGGCACAAGGATGTTTTCAAAGACTGGTAGGATCTCTAAAACATTTTTAAAGGATATGTCATTGATAAAGCTAAATACTCAAAGGTTGTGTAATACAACAGATTAATCATTGAGAAGAGTGAAATTATGCTGTTTTGAAAACTATGGCAGATCAGATTTTCTGCCTAATTATATAAGAATATTTCTCTAAAAAAGACACATTATTTCAAAGACTTATAGGCTGTGAAATAAGTTAAGGGTATTTCAAATGGCTTGTCTGCAAAGAAAGGTGAGATGTAGGGAATCACAGAAAGTCGAGGGGAATATAGGTCAATATATACATTGCTATATGTTGAACTAAGCCTTAGGCCAGCAACAATGGAGAGGACCTGACCCTTAGAAACTTACAAGTAAGCTGGAATCTTCAAAAGTTCAAATCTTTATAAGTAAAAAGATTTATTAAAATGAATACCCAAGTGTTTTAATTGACATCAGAAGATGAAAACAATACACCCTGAGAACATAGAAAAAAGATAAATAAAGATATGAGCAGAACTTAATACAACAGAAAACGTATAAAATTCAGGTGATATAGTAAGACCAAAGAATCTTCTTTGAAAAGATTTAAAAGACACACTTTGATTAAGGAAAACAAAAACATAAGTAAAGAATATACAGAAAGAGTCAGGACAATGTTATAGCAGAGAATATATGAAATGCCAGTAAATTTGAACACTTCTGTAAAGGGGACCATTTCCTAGCTCCTAAAGTTTACCAAAACTGACACAAGAGGAAATCATTTAAGGTCATCATGTCTGCCCTTGGCATTCTCAGAACGAACTGGACTCAGAATGCAGCCTCTGTAGTCTATGGTAACCTTCGGAGAGCGGGCGGGACTGAGGGAGTTTGGAACACTGCCCTGACAGAGGGAGTGGGTGTGGCCATCTCTGCTGTGACTGAACAAAGGGCCGGGGTGCAGGGGGCCCAGGGCAGGGCCCTCAGAGCCCGGCAGGCCTAGTGGAGTGTCACAAGCATTTAGGCCCATGCCAAAGG
This sequence comes from Mesoplodon mirus, assembly GCF_964341445.2. Lineage (NCBI taxonomy): Eukaryota > Metazoa > Chordata > Mammalia > Artiodactyla > Ziphiidae > Mesoplodon > Mesoplodon mirus. The sequence continues at coordinate 237,314 of NW_028295317.1, forward strand.
GCGCCTTCTTTGTCTGCACAGCTGCCCAAACTCTCACCTTTCCACTCAGGCCGCCCCCTTACTTGAAGTGTGTGTGGAACCTGTCCACACAGTACACCTCGCTGCACAGCTGAGCATAGGTCTGGGCATCGTAGCTTCCTGCCAGGTGACCGAAGTTCGCAGGCAGTTGTGTCCCTGGGACACACGCGGAGAGGCTCCTGCCCGGGCCACAGGCCGCCCACTGCCCCTGCCCCAGATCGGGGGCCGCAAAGCAGCCCTGTCTGAGTCCCCTGCCTCTAGAGGGAGTATTGGACCAACACTTGTAGAAAACGGGGTCCTTGCGGGCCACTCATTGGAGGGACACAAATAAATCTTTGCCGACTTTCTGCTGAAACTTACGAGCGTTCACACCTAAGCCTCTTACAAGGTCAGCTGTTTAGCTAAACATGAGCTCATGATCTAAATTTACACAATAATGAAGAAAGCAGCTACAAGTGGAGACAAGCAGCAGAAACAATCAATACCAGAATTAGATTCCCAAGGCCATCCATCAGATGTAGGAATAATCGGGTGCAAGGCAGAAAATATACATCAAACTGGAACTGAAACAAGGCACAAGGATGTTTTCAAAGACTGGTAGGATCTCTAAAACATTTTTAAAGGATATGTCATTGATAAAGCTAAATACTCAAAGGTTGTGTAATACAACAGATTAATCATTGAGAAGAGTGAAATTATGCTGTTTTGAAAACTATGGCAGGTCAGATTTTCTGCCTAATTATATAAGAAGATTTCTCTAAAAAATACACATTATTTCAAAGACTTATTGGCTGTGAAATAAGTTAAGGGTATTTCAAATGGCTTGTCTGCAAAGAAAGGTGAGATGTAGGGAATCACAGAAAGTCGAGGGGAATATAGGTCAATATATACACTGCTATATGGTGAACTAAGCCTTAGGCCAGCAACAATGGAGAGGACCTGACCCTTAGAAACGTACAAGTAAGCTGGAATCTTCAAAAGTTCAAATCTTTATAAGTAAAAAGATTTATTAAAATGAATAACCAAGTGTTTTAATTGACATCAGAAGATGAAAACAATAAACCCTGAGAACATAGAAAAAAGATAAATAAAGATATGAGCAGAACTTAATACAACAGAAAACGTATAAAATTCAGGTGATTTAGTAAGTCCAAAGAATCTTCTTTGAAAAGATTTAAAAGACACACTTTGATTAAGGAAAACAAAAACATAAGTAAAGAATATACAGAAAGAGTCAGGACAATGTTAGAGAAGAGAATATATGAAATGCCAGTAAATTTGAACATTTCTGTAAAGGGGACCATTTCCTAGCTCCTAAAGTTTACCAAAACTGACACAAGAGGAAATCATTTAAAGTCATCATGTCTGCCCTTGGCATTCTCAGAACGAACTGGACTCAGAATGCAGCCTCTGTAGTCCATGGTAACCTGCGGAGAGGGGGCGGGGCTGAGGGAGGTTGGAACACTGCCCTCACTGAGGGCGTGGATGTGGCCATCTCTGCTGTGACTGAACAAAGGGCAGGGGAGCAGGGGGCCCAGGGCAGGGCCCTCAGAGCCCGGCAGGCCCAGTGGAGTGTCACAAGCATTTAGGCCCAGGCCAAAGTGGGCCTTCTTTGTCTGCACAGCTGCCCAAACTCTCACCTTTCCACTCAGGCCGCCCCCTTACTTGAAGTGTGTGTGGAACCTGTCCACACAGTACACCTCGCTGCACAGCTGAGCATAGGTCTGGGCATCGTAGCTTCCTGCCAGGTGACCGAAGTTCGCAGGCAGATGTGTCCCTGGGACACACGCGGAGAGGCTCCTGCCCGGGCCAAAGGCCACCCACTGCCCCTGCCCCAGATCGGGGGCCGCAAAGCAGCCCTGTCTGAGTCCCCTGCCTCTAGAGGGAGTATTGGACCAACACTTGTAGAAAACGGGGTCCTTGCGGGCCACTCATTGGAGGGACACAAATAAATCTTTGCTGACTTTCTGCTGAAACTTACGAGCGTTCACACCTAAGCCTCTTACAAGGTCAGCTGTTTAGCTAAACATGAGCTCATGATCTAAATTTACACAATAATGAAGAAAGCAGCTACAAGGGGAGACAAGCAGCAGAAACAATCAATACCAGAATTAGATTCCCAAGGCCATCCATCAGATGTAGGAATCATCGGGTGCAAGGCAGAAAATATACATCAAACTGGAACTGAAACAAGGCACAAGGATGTTTTCAAAGACTGGTAGGATCTCTAAAACATTTTTAAGTATATGTCATTGATAAAGCTAAATACTCAAAGGTTGTGTAATACAACAGATTAATCATTGAGAAGAGTGAAATTATGCTGTTTTGAAAACTATGGCAGGTCAGATTTTCTGCCTAATTATATAAGAAGATTTCTCTAAAAAATACACATTATTTCAAAGACTTATTGGCTGTGAAATAAGTTAAGGGTATTTCAAATGGCTTGTCTGCAAAGAAAGGTGAGATGTACGGAATCACAGAAAGTCGAGGGGAATATAGGTCAATATATACACTGCTATATGGTGAACTAAGCCTTAGGCCAGCAACAATGGAGAGGACCTGACCCTTAGAAACGTACAAGTAAGCTGGAATCTTCAAAAGTTCAAATCTTTATAACTAAAAAGATTTATTAAAATGAATAACCAAGTGTTTTAATTGACATCAGAAGATGAAAACAATAAACCCTGAGAACATAGAAAAAAGATAAATAAAGATATGAGCAGAACTTAATACAGCAGAAAACGTATAAAATTCAGGTGATTTAGTAAGTCCAAAGAATCTTCTTTGAAAAGATTTAAAAGACACACTTTGGTTAAGGAAAACAAAAACATAAGTAAAGAATATACAGAAAGAGTCAGGACAATGTTATAGCAGAGAATATATGAAATGCCAGTAAATTTGAACATTTCTGTAAAGGGGACCATTTCCTAGCTCCTAAAGTTTACCAAAACTGACACAGGAGGAAATCATTTAAGGTCATCATGTCTGCCCTTGGCATTCTCAGAACGCCCTGGCCTCAGAATGCAGCCTCTGTAGTCTATGGTAAATTTCGGAGAGGGGGCGGGGCTGAGGGAGGTTGGAACACTGCCCTGACTGAGGGAGTGTGTGTGGCCATCTCTGCTGTGACTGAACAAAGGGCAGGGGAGCAGGGGGCCCAGGGCAGGGCCCTCAGGGCCCGGCAGGCCCAGTGGAGTGTCACAAGCATTTAGGCCAAGGCCAAAGGGTGCCTTCTTTGTCTGCACAGCTGCCCAAACTCTCACATTTCCACTCACGACGCCCTCTTATTTGAAGGGTGTGTGGAACCTGTCCGCGCAGTACACCTCGCTGCAGAGCTGAGCATAGGTCGGGGCATCGTAGCTTCCTGCCAGGTGACCGAGATTCGCAGGCAGATGGGTTCCTGGGACACACGCGGAGAGGCTCCTGCCCGGGCCACAGGCCGCCCACTGCCCCTGCCCCAGATCGGGGGCCGCAAAGCAGCCCTGTCTGAGTCCCCTGCCTCTAGAGGGAGTATTGGACCAACACTTGTAGAAAACGGTGTCCTTGCGGGCCACTCATTGGAGGGACACAAATAAATCTTTGCCGACTTTCTGCTGAAACTTACGAGCGTTCACATCTAAGCCTCTTACAAGGTCAGCTGTTTAGCTAAACATGAGCTCATGGTCTAAATTTACACAATAATGTAGAAAGCAGCTACAAGGGGAGCCAATCAGCAAAAACAATCAATACCAGAATTAGATTCCCAAGGACATCCATCAGATGTAGGAATAATCGGGTGCAAGGCAGAAAATATACATCAAACTGGAACTGAAACAGGGCACAAGGATGTTTTCAAAGACTGGTAGGATCTCTAAAACATTTTTAAAGGATATGTCATTGATAAAGCTAAATACTCAAAGGTTGTGTAATACAACAGATTAATCATTGAGAAGAGTGAAATTATGCTGTTTTGAAAACTATGGCAGGTCAGATTTTCTGCCTAATTATATAAGAAGATTTCTCTAAAAAATACACATTATTTCAAAGACTTATTGGCTGTGAAATAAGATAAGGGTATTTCAAATGGCTTGTCTGCAAAGAAAGGTGAGATGTAGGGAATCACATAAAGTCGAGGAGTATATAGGTCAATATATACATTGCTATATGGTGAACTAAGCCTTAGGCCAGCAACAATGGAGAGGACCTGACCCTTAGAAACGTACAAGTAAGCTGGAATCTTCAAAAGTTCAAATCTTTATAAGTAAAAAGATTTATTAAAATGAATAACCAAGTGTTTTAACTGACATCAGAAGATGAAAACAATAAACCCTGAGAACATAGAAAAAAGATAAATAAAGATATGAGCAGAACTTAATACAGCAGAAAACGTATAAAATTCAGGTGATATAGTAAGACCAAAGAATCTTCTTTGAAAAGATTTAAAAGACACACTTTGATTAAGGAAAAGAAAAACATAAGTAAAGAATATACAGAAAGAGTCAGGACAATGTTATAGCAGAGAATATATGAAATGCCAGTAAATTTGAACATTTCTGTAAAGGGGACCATTTCCTAGCTCCTAAAGTTTACCAAAACTGACACAAGAGGAAATCATTTAAGGTCATCATGTCTGCCCTTGGCATTCTCAGAACGCCCTGGCCTCAGAATGCAGCCTCTGTAGTCTATGGTAACCTGCGGAGAGGGGGCGGGGCTGAGGGAGGTTGGAACACTGCCCTCACTCAGGGAGTGTGTGTGGCCATCTCTGCTGTGACTGAACAAAGGGCAGGGGAGCAGGGGGCCCAGGGCAGGGCCCTCATAGCCCGGCAGGCCCAGTGGAGTGTCACAAGTATTTAGGCCAAGACCAAAGGGTGCCTTCTTTGTCTGCACAGCTGCACAAACTCTCACCTTTCCACTCAGGCCGCCCTCTTACTTGAAGGGTGTGTGGAACCTGTCCGTGCAGTACACCTCGCTGCAAACCTGAGCAAAGGTCGGGGCATCGTATCTTCTTGCCAGGTGACCGAGATTCACAGGCAGATGGGTTCCTGGGACACACGCGGAGAGGCTCCTGCCCGGGCCACAGGCCGCCCACTGCCCCTGCCCCAGATCGGGGGCCGCAAAGCAGCCCTGTCTGAGTCCCCTGCCTCTAGAGGGAGTATTGGACCAACACTTGTAGAAAACGGGGTCCTTGCGGGCCACTCATTGGAGGGACACAAATAAATCTTTGCCGACTTTCTGCTGAAACTTACGAGCGTTCACAACTAGGCCTCTTACAAGGTCAGCTGTTTAGCTAAACATGAGCTCATGGTCTAAATTTACACAATAATGAAGAAAGCAGCTACAAGGGGAGACAATCAGCAAAAACAATCAATACCAGAATTAGATTCCCAAATCCATCCATCAGATGTAGGAATAATCGGGTGCAAGGCAGAAAATATACATAAAACTGGAACTGAAACAGGGCAGAAGGATGTTTTCAAAGACTGGTAGGATCTCTAAAACATTTTTAAAGGATATGTCGTTGATAAGGCTAAATACTCAAAGGTTGTGTAATACAACAGATTAATCATTGAGAAGAGTGAAATTATGCTGTTTTGAAAACTATGGCAGGTCAGATTTTCTGCCTAATTATATAAGAAGATTTCTCTAAAAAATACACATTATTTCAAAGACTTATTGGCTGTGAAATAAGTTAAGGGTATTTCAAATGGCTTGTCTGCAAAGAAAGGTGAGATGTAGGGAATCACAGAAAGTCGAGGGGAATATAGGTCAATATATACATTGCTATATGGTGAACTAAGCCTTAGGCCAGCAACAATGGAGAGGACCTGACCCTTAGAAACTTACAAGTAAGCTGGAATCTTCAAAAGTTCAAATCTTTATAAGTAAAAAGATTTATTAAAATGAATAACCAAGTGTTTTAATTGACATCAGAAGATGAAAACAATAAACCCTGAGAACATAGAAAAAAGATAAATAAAGATATGAGCAGAACTTAATACAACAGAAAACGTATAAAATTCAGGTGATATAGTAAGACCAAAGAATCTTCTTTGAAAAGATTTAAAAGACACACTTTGATTAAGGAAAACAAAAACATAAGTAAAGAATATACAGAAAGAGTCAGGACAATGTTATAGCAGAGAATATATGAAATGCCAGTAAATTTGAACATTTCTGTAAAGGGGACCATTTCCTAGCTCCTAAAGTTTACCAAAACTGACACAAGAGGAAATCATTTAAGGTCATCATGTCTGCCCTTGGCATTCTCAGAATGCCCTGGCCTCAGAATGCAGCCTCTGTAGTCCATGGTAACCTGAGGAGAGAGGGCGGGGCTGAGGGAGGTTGGAACACTGCCCTCACTGAGGGAGTGGATGTGGCCATCTCTGCTGTGACTGAACAAAGGGCAGGGGAGCAGGGGGTCCAGGGCATGGCCCTCAGAGCCCGGCAGGCCCAGTGGAGTGTCACAAGCATTTAGGCCCAGGCCAAAGGGGGCTTTCTTTGTCTGCACAGCTGCCCAAACTCTCACCTTTCCACTCAGGCCGCCCTCTTACTTGAAGTGTGTGTGGAACCTGTCCGCGCAGTACACCTCGCTGCACACCTGAGCATAGGTCGGGGCATCGTATCTTCCTGCCATGTGACCGAGATTGGCAGGCAGATGTGTTCCTGGGACACACACGGAGAGGCTCCTGCCCGGGCCACAGGCCGCCCACTGCCCCTGCCCCAGATCGGGGGCCGCAAAGCAGCCCTGTCTGAGTCCCCTGCCTCTAGAGGGAGTATTGGACCAACACTTGTAGAAAACGGGGTCCTTGCGGGCCACTCATTGGAGGGACACAAATAAATCTTTGCCGACTTTCTGCTGAAACTTACGAGCGTTCACATCTAAGCCTCTTACAAGGTCAGCTGTTTAGCTAAACATGAGCTCATGGTCTAAATTTACACAATAATGTAGAAAGCAGCTACAAGGGGAGCCAATCAGCAAAAACAATCAATACCAGAATTAGATTCCCAAGGACATCCATCAGATGTAGGAATAATCGGGTGCAAGGCAGAAAATATACATCAAACTGGAACTGAAACAGGGCACAAGGATGTTTTCAAAGACTGGTAGGATCTCTAAAACATTTTTAAAGGATATGTCATTGATAAAGCTAAATACTCAAAGGTTGTGTAATACAACAGATTAATCATTGAGAAGAGTGAAATTATGCTGTTTTGAAAACTATGGCAGGTCAGATTTTCTGCCTAATTATATAAGAAGATTTCTCTAAAAAATACACATTATTTCAAAGACTTATTGGCTGTGAAATAAGATAAGGGTATTTCAAATGGCTTGTCTGCAAAGAAAGGTGAGATGTAGGGAATCACATAAAGTCGAGGAGTATATAGGTCAATATATACATTGCTATATGGTGAACTAAGCCTTAGGCCAGCAACAATGGAGAGGACCTGACCCTTAGAAACGTACAAGTAAGCTGGAATCTTCAAAAGTTCAAATCTTTATAAGTAAAAAGATTTATTAAAATGAATAACCAAGTGTTTTAACTGACATCAGAAGATGAAAACAATAAACCCTGAGAACATAGAAAAAAGATAAATAAAGATATGAGCAGAACTTAATACAGCAGAAAACGTATAAAATTCAGGTGATATAGTAAGACCAAAGAATCTTCTTTGAAAAGATTTAAAAGACACACTTTGATTAAGGAAAAGAAAAACATAAGTAAAGAATATACAGAAAGAGTCAGGACAATGTTATAGCAGAGAATATATGAAATGCCAGTAAATTTGAACATTTCTGTAAAGGGGACCATTTCCTAGCTCCTAAAGTTTACCAAAACTGACACAAGAGGAAATCATTTAAGGTCATCATGTCTGCCCTTGGCATTCTCAGAACGCCCTGGCCTCAGAATGCAGCCTCTGTAGTCTATGGTAACCTGCGGAGAGGGGGCGGGGCTGAGGGAGGTTGGAACACTGCCCTCACTCAGGGAGTGTGTGTGGCCATCTCTGCTGTGACTGAACAAAGGGCAGGGGAGCAGGGGGCCCAGGGCAGGGCCCTCATAGCCCGGCAGGCCCAGTGGAGTGTCACAAGTATTTAGGCCAAGACCAAAGGGTGCCTTCTTTGTCTGCACAGCTGCACAAACTCTCACCTTTCCACTCAGGCCGCCCTCTTACTTGAAGGGTGTGTGGAACCTGTCCGTGCAGTACACCTCGCTGCAAACCTGAGCAAAGGTCGGGGCATCGTATCTTCTTGCCAGGTGACCGAGATTCACAGGCAGATGGGTTCCTGGGACACACGCGGAGAGGCTCCTGCCCGGGCCACAGGCCGCCCACTGCCCCTGCCCCAGATCGGGGGCCGCAAAGCAGCCCTGTCTGAGTCCCCTGCCTCTAGAGGGAATATTGGACCAACACTTGTAGAAAACGGTGTCCTTGCGGGCCACTCATTGGAGGGACACAAATAAATCTTTGCCGACTTTCTGCTGAAACTTACGAGCGTTCACAACTAGGCCTCTTACAAGGTCAGCTGTTTAGCTAAACATGAGCTCATGGTCTAAATTTACACAATAATGAAGAAAGCAGCTACAAGGGGAGACAATCAGCAAAAACAATCAATACCAGAATTAGATTCCCAAATCCATCCATCAGATGTAGGAATAATCGGGTGCAAGGCAGAAAATATACATAAAACTGGAACTGAAACAGGGCAGAAGGATGTTTTCAAAGACTGGTAGGATCTCTAAAACATTTTTAAAGGATATGTCGTTGATAAGGCTAAATACTCAAAGGTTGTGTAATACAACAGATTAATCATTGAGAAGAGTGAAATTATGCTGTTTTGAAAACTATGGCAGGTCAGATTTTCTGCCTAATTATATAAGAAGATTTCTCTAAAAAATACACATTATTTCAAAGACTTATTGGCTGTGAAATAAGTTAAGGGTATTTCAAATGGCTTGTCTGCAAAGAAAGGTGAGATGTAGGGAATCACAGAAAGTCGAGGGGAATATAGGTCAATATATACATTGCTATATGGTGAACTAAGCCTTAGGCCAGCAACAATGGAGAGGACCTGACCCTTAGAAACTTACAAGTAAGCTGGAATCTTCAAAAGTTCAAATCTTTATAAGTAAAAAGATTTATTAAAATGAATAACCAAGTGTTTTAATTGACATCAGAAGATGAAAACAATAAACCCTGAGAACATAGAAAAAAGATAAATAAAGATATGAGCAGAACTTAATACAACAGAAAACGTATAAAATTCAGGTGATATAGTAAGACCAAAGAATCTTCTTTGAAAAGATTTAAAAGACACACTTTGATTAAGGAAAACAAAAACATAAGTAAAGAATATACAGAAAGAGTCAGGACAATGTTATAGCAGAGAATATATGAAATGCCAGTAAATTTGAACATTTCTGTAAAGGGGACCATTTCCTAGCTCCTAAAGTTTACCAAAACTGACACAAGAGGAAATCATTTAAGGTCATCATGTCTGCCCTTGGCATTCTCAGAATGCCCTGGCCTCAGAATGCAGCCTCTGTAGTCCATGGTAACCTGAGGAGAGAGGGCGGGGCTGAGGGAGGTTGGAACACTGCCCTCACTGAGGGAGTGGATGTGGCCATCTCTGCTGTGACTGAACAAAGGGCAGGGGAGCAGGGGGTCCAGGGCATGGCCCTCAGAGCCCGGCAGGCCCAGTGGAGTGTCACAAGCATTTAGGCCCAGGCCAAAGGGGGCTTTCTTTGTCTGCACAGCTGCCCAAACTCTCACCTTTCCACTCAGGCCGCCCTCTTACTTGAAGTGTGTGTGGAACCTGTCCGCGCAGTACACCTCGCTGCACACCTGAGCATAGGTCGGGGCATCGTATCTTCCTGCCAGGTGACCGAGTTTCGCAGGCAGATGGGTTCCTGGGACACACGCGGAGAGGCTCCTGCCCGGGCCACAGGCCGCCCACTGCCCCTGCCCCAGATCGGGGGCCGCAAAGCAGCCCTGTCTGAGTCCCCTGCCTCTAGAGGGAGTATTGGACCAACACTTGTAGAAAACGGGGTCCTTGCGGGCCACTCATTGGAGGGACACAAATAAATCTTTGCCGACTTTCTGCTGAAACTTACGAGCGTTCACAACTAGGCCTCTTACAAGGTCAGCTGTTTAGCTAAACATGAGCTCATGGTCTAAATTTACACAATAATGAAGAAAGCAGCTACAAGGGGAGACAATCAGCAAAAACAATCAATACCAGAATTAGATTCCCAAATCCATCCATCAGATGTAGGAATAATCGGGTGCAAGGCAGAAAATATACATAAAACTGGAACTGAAACAGGGCAGAAGGATGTTTTCAAAGACTGGTAGGATCTCTAAAACATTTTTAAAGGATATGTCGTTGATAAGGCTAAATACTCAAAGGTTGTGTAATACAACAGATTAATCATTGAGAAGAGTGAAATTATGCTGTTTTGAAAACTATGGCAGGTCAGATTTTCTGCCTAATTATATAAGAAGATTTCTCTAAAAAATACACATTATTTCAAAGACTTATTGGCTGTGAAATAAGTTAAGGGTATTTCAAATGGCTTGTCTGCAAAGAAAGGTGAGATGTAGGGAATCACAGAAAGTCGAGGGGAATATAGGTCAATATATACATTGCTATATGGTGAACTAAGCCTTAGGCCAGCAACAATGGAGAGGACCTGACCCTTAGAAACTTACAAGTAAGCTGGAATCTTCAAAAGTTCAAATCTTTATAAGTAAAAAGATTTATTAAAATGAATAACCAAGTGTTTTAATTGACATCAGAAGATGAAAACAATAAACCCTGAGAACATAGAAAAAAGATAAATAAAGATATGAGCAGAACTTAATACAACAGAAAACGTATAAAATTCAGGTGATATAGTAAGACCAAAGAATCTTCTTTGAAAAGATTTAAAAGACACACTTTGATTAAGGAAAACAAAAACATAAGTAAAGAATATACAGAAAGAGTCAGGACAATGTTATAGCAGAGAATATATGAAATGCCAGTAAATTTGAACATTTCTGTAAAGGGGACCATTTCCTAGCTCCTAAAGTTTACCAAAACTGACACAAGAGGAAATCATTTAAGGTCATCATGTCTGCCCTTGGCATTCTCAGAATGCCCTGGCCTCAGAATGCAGCCTCTGTAGTCCATGGTAACCTGAGGAGAGAGGGCGGGGCTGAGGGAGGTTGGAACACTGCCCTCACTGAGGGAGTGGATGTGGCCATCTCTGCTGTGACTGAACAAAGGGCAGGGGAGCAGGGGGTCCAGGGCATGGCCCTCAGAGCCCGGCAGGCCCAGTGGAGTGTCACAAGCATTTAGGCCCAGGCCAAAGGGGGCTTTCTTTGTCTGCACAGCTGCCCAAACTCTCACCTTTCCACTCAGGCCGCCCTCTTACTTGAAGTGTGTGTGGAACCTGTCCGCGCAGTACACCTCGCTGCACACCTGAGCATAGGTCGGGGCATCGTATCTTCCTGCCAGGTGACCGAGTTTCGCAGGCAGATGGGTTCCTGGGACACACGCGGAGAGGCTCCTGCCCGGGCCACAGGCCGCCCACTGCCCCTGCCCCAGATCGGGGGCCGCAAAGCAGCCCTGTCTGAGTCCCCTGCCTCTAGAGGGAGTATTGGACCAACACTTGTAGAAAACGGGGTCCTTGCGGGCCACTCATTGGAGGGACACAAATAAATCTTTGCCGACTTTCTGCTGAAACTTACGAGCGTTCACATCTAGGCCTCTTACAAGGTCAGCTGTTTAGCTAAACATGAGCTCATGGTCTAAATTTACACAGTAATGAAGAAAGCAGCTACAAGGGGAGACAATCAGCAAAAACAATCAATACCAGAATTAGATTCCCAAATCCATCCATCAGATGTAGGAATAATCGGGTGCAAGGCAGAAAATATACATAAAACTGGAACTGAAACAGGGCAGAAGGATGTTTTCAAAGACTGGTAGGATCTCTAAAACATTTTTAAAGGATATGTCGTTGATAAAGCTAAATACTCAAAGTTGTGTAATACAACAGATTAATCATTGAGAAGAGTGAAATTATGCTGTTTTGAAAACTATGGCAGGTCAGATTTTCTGCCTAATTATATAAGAAGATTTCTCTAAAAAATACACATTATTTCAAAGACTTATTGGCTGTGAAATAAGATAAGGGTATTTCAAATGGCTTGTCTGCAAAGAAAGGTGAGATGTAGGGAATCACAGAAACTCGAGGGGAATATAGGTCAATATATACATTGCTATATGGTGAACTAAGCCTTAGGCCAGCAACAATGGAGAGGACCTGACCCTTAGAAACGTACAAGTAAGCTGGAATCTTCAAAAGTTCAAATCTTTATAACTAAAAAGATTTATTAAAATGAATAACCAAGTGTTTTAATTGACATCAGAAGATGAAAACAATAAACCCTGAGAACATAGAAAAAAGATAAATAAAGATATGAGCAGAACTTAATACAACAGAAAACGTATAAAATTCAGGTGATATAGTAAGACCAAAGAATCTTCTTTGAAAAGATTTAAAAGACACACTTTGATTAAGGAAAACAAAAACATAAGTAAAGAATATACAGAAAGAGTCAGGACAATGTTATAGCAGAGAATATATGAAATGCCAGTAAATTTGAACATTTCTGTAAAGGGGACCATTTCCTAGCTCCTAAAGTTTACCAAAACTGACACAAGAGGAAATCATTTAAAGTCATCATGTCTGCCCTTGGCATTCTCAGAACGAACTGGACTCAGAATGCAGCCTCTGTAGTCCATGGTAACCTGCGGAGAGGGGGCGGGGCTGAGGGAGGTTGGAACACTGCCCTCACTGAGGGCGTGGATGTGGCCATCTCTGCTGTGACTGAACAAAGGGCAGGGGAGCAGGGGGTCCAGGGCAGGGCCCTCAGAGCCCGGCAGGCCCAGTGGAGTGTCACAAGCATTTAGGCCCAGGCCAAAGTGCGCCTTCTTTGTCTGCACAGCTGCCCAAACTCTCACCTTTCCACTCAGGCCGCCCCTTTACTTGACGTGTGTGTGGAACCTGTCCACACAGTACACCTCGCTGCACAGCTGAGCATAGGTCGGGGCATCGTAGCTTCCTGCCAGGTGACCGAGATTCTCAGGCAGATGGGTTCCTGGGACACACGCGGAGAGGCTCCTGCCCGGGCCACAGGCCGCCCACTGCCCCTGCCCCAGATCGGGGGCCGCAAAGCAGCCCTGTCTGAGTCCCCTGCCTCTAGAGGGTGTATTGGACCAACACTTGTAGAAAACGGGGTCCTTGCGGGCCACTCATTGGAGGGACACAAATAAATCTTTGCCGACTTTCTGCTGAAACTTACGAGCGTTCACATCTAAGCCTCTTACAAGGTCAGCTGTTTAGCTAAACATGAGCTCATGGTCTAAATTTACTCAATAATGTAGAAAGCAGCTACAAGGGGAGCCAATCAGCAAAAACAATCAATACCAGAATTAGATTCCCAAGGACATCCATCAGATGTAGGAATAATCGGGTGCAAGGCAGAAAATATACATCAAACTGGAACTGAAACAGGGCACAAGGATGTTTTCAAAGACTGGTAGGATCTCTAAAACATTTTTAAAGGATATGTCATTGATAAAGCTAAATACTCAAAGGTTGTGTAATACAACAGATTAATCATTGAGAAGAGTGAAATTATGCTGTTTTGAAAACTATGGCAGGTCAGATTTTCTGCCTAATTATATAAGAAGATTTCTCTAAAAAATACACATTATTTCAAAGACTTATTGGCTGTGAAATAAGATAAGGGTATTTCAAATGGCTTGTCTGCAAAGAAAGGTGAGATGTAGGGAATCACAGAAAGTCGAGGGGTATATAGGTCAATATATACATTGCTATATGGTGAACTAAGCCTTAGGCAAGCAACAATGGAGAGGACCTGACCCTTAGAAACGTACAAGTAAGCTGGAATCTTCAAAAGTTCAAATCTTTATAAGTAAAAAGATTTATTAAAATGAATAACCAAGTGTTTTAACTGACATCAGAAGATGAAAACAATAAACCCTAAGAACATAGAAAAAAGATAAATAAAGATATGAGCAGAACTTAATACAGCAGAAAACGTATAAAATTCAGGTGATATAGTAAGACCAAAGAATCTTCTTTGAAAAGATTTAAAAGACACACTTTGATTAAGGAAAAGAAAAACATAAGTAAAGAATATACAGAAAGAGTCAGGACAATGTTATAGCAGAGAATATATGAAATGCCAGTAAATTTGAACATTTCTGTAAAGGGGACCATTTCCTAGCTCCTAAAGTTTACCAAAACTGACACAAGAGGAAATCATTTAAGGTCATCATGTCTGCCCTTGGCATTCTCAGAACACCCTGGCCTCAGAATGCAGCCTCTGTTGTCTATGGTAACCTGCGGAGAGGGGGCGGGGCTGAGGGAGGTTGGAACACTGCCCTCACTCAGGGAGTGTGTGTGGCCATCTCTGCTGTGACTGAACAAAGGGCAGGGGAGCAGGGGGCCCAGGGCAGGGCCCTCATAGCCCGGCAGGCCCAGTGGAGTGTCACAAGTATTTAGGCCAAGACCAAAGGGTGCCTTCTTTGTCTGCACAGCTGCACAAACTCTCACCTTTCCACTCAGGCCGCCCTCTTACTTGAAGGGTGTGTGGAACCTGTCCGTGCAGTACACCTCGCTGCAAACCTGAGCAAAGGTCTGGGCATCATATCTTCTTGCCAGGTGACCGAGATTCACAGGCAGATGGGTTCCTGGGACACACGCGGAGAGGCTCCTGCCCGGGCCACAGGCCGCCCACTGCCCCTGCCCCAGATCGGGGGCCGCAAAGCAGCCCTGTCTGAGTCCCCTGCCTCTAGAGGGAGTATTGGACCAACACTTGTAGAAAACGGTGTCCTTGCGGGCCACTCATTGGAGGGACACAAATAAATCTTTGCCGACTTTCTGCTGAAACTTACGAGCGTTCACAACTAGGCCTCTTACAAGGTCAGCTGTTTAGCTAAACATGAGCTCATGGTCTAAATTTACACAATAATGAAGAAAGCAGCTACAAGGGGAGACAATCAGCAAAAACAATCAATACCAGAATTAGATTCCCAAATCCATCCATCAGATGTAGGAATAATCGGGTGCAAGGCAGAAAATATACATAAAACTGGAACTGAAACAGGGCAGAAGGATGTTTTCAAAGACTGGTAGGATCTCTAAAACATTTTTAAAGGATATGTCGTTGATAAGGCTAAATACTCAAAGGTTGTGTAATACAACAGATTAATCATTGAGAAGAGTGAAATTATGCTGTTTTGAAAACTATGGCAGGTCAGATTTTCTGCCTAATTATATAAGAAGATTTCTCTAAAAAATACACATTATTTCAAAGACTTATTGGCTGTGAAATAAGTTAAGGGTATTTCAAATGGCTTGTCTGCAAAGAAAGGTGAGATGTAGGGAATCACAGAAAGTCGAGGGGAATATAGGTCAATATATACACTGCTATATGGTGAACTAAGCCTTAGGCCAGCAACAATGGAGAGGACCTGACCCTTAGAAACTTACAAGTAAGCTGGAATCTTCAAAAGTTCAAATCTTTATAAGTAAAAAGATTTATTAAAATGAATAACCAAGTGTTTTAATTGACATCAGAAGATGAAAACAATAAACCCTGAGAACATAGAAAAAAGATAAATAAAGATATGAGCAGAACTTAATACAACAGAAAACGTATAAAATTCAGGTGATATAGTAAGACCAAAGAATCTTCTTTGAAAAGATTTAAAAGACACACTTTGATTAAGGAAAACAAAAACATAAGTAAAGAATATACAGAAAGAGTCAGGACAATGTTATAGCAGAGAATATATGAAATGCCAGTAAATTTGAACATTTCTGTAAAGGGGACCATTTCCTAGCTCCTAAAGTTTACCAAAACTGACACAAGAGGAAATCATTTAAGGTCATCATGTCTGCCCTTGGCATTCTCAGGATGCCCTGGCCTCAGAATGCAGCCTCTGTAGTCCATGGTAACCTGAGGAGAGAGGGCGGGGCTGAGGGAGGTTGGAACACTGCCCTCACTGAGGGAGTGGATGTGGCCATCTCTGCTGTGACTGAACAAAAGGCAGGGGAGCAGGGGGTCCAGGGCATGGCCCTCAGAGCCCGGCAGGCCCAGTGGAGTGTCACAAGCATTTAGGCCCAGGCCAAAGGGGGCTTTCTTTGTCTGCACAGCTGCCCAAACTCTCACCTTTCCACTCAGGCCGCCCTCTTACTTGAAGTGTGTGTGGAACCTGTCCGCGCAGTACACCTCGCTGCACACCTGAGCATAGGTCGGGGCATCGTATCTTCCTGCCAGGTGACCGAGTTTCGCAGGCAGATGGGTTCCTGGGACACACGCGGAGAGGCTCCTGCCCGGGCCACAGGCCGCCCACTGCCCCTGCCCCAGATCGGGGGCCGCAAAGCAGCCCTGTCTGAGTCCCCTGCCTCTAGAGGGAGTATTGGACCAACACTTGTAGAAAACGGGGTCCTTGCGGGCCACTCATTGGAGGGACACAAATAAATCTTTGCCGACTTTCTGCTGAAACTTACGAGCGTTCACATCTAGGCCTCTTACAAGGTCAGCTGTTTAGCTAAACATGAGCTCATGGTCTAAATTTACACAGTAATGAAGAAAGCAGCTACAAGGGGAGAC
The DNA here is from genome assembly GCF_964341445.2 of Mesoplodon mirus. Taxonomy (NCBI): domain Eukaryota; kingdom Metazoa; phylum Chordata; class Mammalia; order Artiodactyla; family Ziphiidae; genus Mesoplodon; species Mesoplodon mirus. The sequence continues at coordinate 254,003 of NW_028295317.1, forward strand.
AATCAGCAAAAACAATCAATACCAGAATTAGATTCCCAAATCCATCCATCAGATGTAGGAATAATCGGGTGCAAGGCAGAAAATATACATAAAACTGGAACTGAAACAGGGCAGAAGGATGTTTTCAAAGACTGGTAGGATCTCTAAAACATTTTTAAAGGATATGTCGTTGATAAAGCTAAATACTCAAAGTTGTGTAATACAACAGATTAATCATTGAGAAGAGTGAAATTATGCTGTTTTGAAAACTATGGCAGGTCAGATTTTCTGCCTAATTATATAAGAAGATTTCTCTAAAAAATACACATTATTTCAAAGACTTATTGGCTGTGAAATAAGTTAAGGGTATTTCAAATGGCTTGTCTGCAAAGAAAGGTGAGATGTAGGGAATCACAGAAAGTCGAGGGGAATATAGGTCAATATATACATTGCTATATGGTGAACTAAGCCTTAGGCCAGCAACAATGGAGAGGACCTGACCCTTAGAAACGTACAAGTAAGCTGGAATCTTCAAAAGTTCAAATCTTTATAACTAAAAAGATTTATTAAAATGAATAACCAAGTGTTTTAATTGACATCAGAAGATGAAAACAATAAACCCTGAGAACATAGAAAAAAGATAAATAAAGATATGAGCAGAACTTAATACAACAGAAAACGTATAAAATTCAGGTGATATAGTAAGACCAAAGAATCTTCTTTGAAAAGATTTAAAAGACACACTTTGATTAAGGAAAACAAAAACATAAGTAAAGAATATACAGAAAGAGTCAGGACAATGTTATAGCAGAGAATATATGAAATGCCAGTAAATTTGAACATTTCTGTAAAGGGGACCATTTCCTAGCTCCTAAAGTTTACCAAAACTGACACAAGAGGAAATCATTTAAGGTCATCATGTCTGCCCTTGGCATTCTCAGGATGCCCTGGCCTCAGAATGCAGCCTCTGTAGTCCATGGTAACCTGAGGAGAGAGGGCGGGGCTGAGGGAGGTTGGAACACTGCCCTCACTGAGGGAGTGGATGTGGCCATCTCTGCTGTGACTGAACAAAGGGCAGGGGAGCAGGGGGTCCAGGGCAGGGCCCTCAGAGCCCGGCAGGCCCAGTGGAGTGTCACAAGCATTTAGGCCCAGGCCAAAGGGGGCTTTCTTTGTCTGCACAGCTGCCCAAACTCTCACCTTTCCACTCAGGCCGCCCTCTTACTTGAAGTGTGTGTGGAACCTGTCCGCGCAGTACACCTCGCTGCACACCTGAGCATAGGTCGGGGCATCGTATCTTCCTGCCAGGTGACCGAGTTTCGCAGGCAGATGGGTTCCTGGGACACACGCGGAGAGGCTCCTGCCCGGGCCACAGGCCGCCCACTGCCCCTGCCCCAGATCGGGGGCCGCAAAGCAGCCCTGTCTGAGTCCCCTGCCTCTAGAGGGAGTATTGGACCAACACTTGTAGAAAACGGGGTCCTTGCGGGCCACTCATTGGAGGGACACAAATAAATCTTTGCCGACTTTCTGCTGAAACTTACGAGCGTTCACATCTAGGCCTCTTACAAGGTCAGCTGTTGAGCTAAACATGAGCTCATGGTCTAAATTTACACAGTAATGTAGAAAGCAGCTACAAGGGGAGAGAATCAGCAAAAACAATCAATACCAGAATTAGATTCCCAAATCCATCCATCAGATGTAGGAATAATAGGGTGCAAGGCAGAAAATATACATCAAACTGGAACTGAAACAAGGCACAAGGATGTTTTCAAAGACTGGTAGGATCTCCAAAACATTTTTAAAGTACATGTCATTGATAAAGCTAAATACTCAGAGGTTGTGTAATACAACAGATTAATCATTGAGAAGAGTGAAATTATGCTGTTTTGAAAACTATGGCAGGTCAGATTTTCTGCCTAATTATATAAGAAGATTTCTCTAAAAAATACACATTATTTCAAAGACTTATTGGCTGTGAAATAAGTTAAGGGTATTTCAAATGGCTTGTCTGCAAAGAAAGGTGAGATGTAGGGAATCACAGAAAGTCGAGGGGAAAATAGGTCAATATATACACTGCTATATGGTGAACTAAGCCTTAGGCCAGCAACAATGGAGAGGACCTGACCCTTAGAAACGTACAAGTAAGCTGGAATCTTCAAAAGTTCAAATCTTTATAAGTAAAAAGATTTATTAAAATGAATAACCAAGTGTTTTAACTGACATCAGAAGATGAAAACAATAAACCCTGAGAACATAGAAAAAAGATAAATAAAGATATGAGCAGAACTTAATACAGCAGAAAACGTATAAAATTCAGGTGATATAGTAAGACCAAAGAATCTTCTTTGAAAAGATTTAAAAGACACACTTTGATTAAGGAAAAGAAAAACATAAGTAAAGAATATACAGAAAGAGTCAGGACAATGTTATAGCAGAGAATATATGAAATGCCAGTAAATTTGAACATTTCTGTAAAGGGGACCATTTCCTAGCTCCTAAAGTTTACCAAAACTGACACAAGAGGAAATCATTTAAGGTCATCATGTCTGCCCTTGGCATTCTCAGAACGCCCTGGCCTCAGAATGCAGCCTCTGTAGTCTATGGTAACCTTCGGAGAGGGGGCGGGGCTGAGGAAGGTTGAACACTGCCCTGACTGAGGGAGTGTGTGTGGCCATCTCTGCTGTGACTGAACAAAGGGCAGGGGTGCAGGGGGCCCAGGGCAGGGCCCTCAGAGCCCGGCAGGCCCAGTGGAGTGTCACAAGCATTTAGGCCCAGGCCAAAGTGCGCATTCTTTGTCTGCACAGCTGCCCAAACTCTCACCTTTCCACTCAGGCCGCCCCCTTACTTGAAGTGTGTGTGGAACCTGTCCACACAGTACACCTCGCTGCACAGCTGAGCATAGGTCTGGGCATCGTAGCTTCCTGACAGGTGACAGCAGTTCGCAGGCAGATGTGTCCCTGTGACACACGCAGAGAGGCTCCTGCCCGGGCCACAGGCCGCCCAATGCCCCTGCCCCAGATCAGGGGCCGCAAAGCAGACCTGTCTGAGTCCCCTGCCTCTAGAGGGAGTATTGGACCAACACTTGTAGAAAATGGGGTCCTTGCGGGCCACTCATTGGAGGGACACAAATAAATCTTTGCCGACTTTCTGCTGAAACTTACGAGTGTTCACACCTAAGCCTTTTACAATGTCTGCTGTTTAGCTAAACATGAGCTCATGATCTAAATTTACACAATAACGAAGAAAGCAGCTACAAGGGGAGCCAATCAGCAAAAACAATCAATACCAGAAATAGATTCCCAAGGACATCCATCAGATGTAGGAATAATCGGGTGCAAGGCAGAAAATATACATCAAACTGGAACTGAAACAGGGCACAAGGATGTTTTCAAAGACTGGTAGGATCTCTAAAACATTTTTAAAGGATATGTCATTGATAAAGCTAAATACTCAAAGGTTGTGTAATACAACAGATTAATCATTGAGAAGAGTGAAATTATGCTGTTTTGAAAACTATGGCAGGTCAGATTTTCTGCCTAATTATATAAGAAGATTTCTCTAAAACATACACATTATTTCAAAGACTTATTGGCTGTGAAATAAGTTAAGGGTATTTCAAATGGCTTGTCTGCAAAGAAAGGTGAGATGTAGGGAATCACAGAAAGTCGAGGGGAATATAGGTCAATATATACATTGCTATATGGTGAACTAAGCCTTAGGCCAGCAAAAATGGAGAGGACCTGACCCTTAGAAACTTACAAGTAAGCTGGAATCTTCAAAAGTTCAAATCTTTATAACTAAAAAGATTTATTAAAATGAATACCCAAGTGTTTTAATTGACATCAGAAGATGAAAACAATAAACCCTGAGAACATAGAAAAAAGATAAATAAAGATATAAGCAGAACTTAATACAACAGAAAACGTATAAAATTCAGGTGATATAGTAAGACCAAAGAATCTTCTTTGAAAAGATTTAAAAGACACACTTTGATTAAGGAAAACAAAAACATAAGTAAAGAATATACAGAAAGAGTCAGGACAATGTTATAGCAGAGAATATATGAAATGCCAGTAAATTTGAACATTTCTGTAAAGGGGACCATTTCCTAGCTCCTAAAGTTTACCAAAACTGACACAAGAGGAAATCATTTAAGGTCATCATGTCTGCAATTGGCATTCTCAGAACGCCCTGGCCTCAGAATGCAGCCTCTGTAGTCCATGGTAACCTGAGGAGAGGGGGCGGGGCTGAGGGAGGTTGGAACACTGCCCTCACTGAGGGAGTGTGTGTGGCCATCTCTGCTGTGACTGAACAAAGGGCAGGGGTGCAGGGGGCCCAGGGCAGGGCCCTCAGAGCCCGGCAGGCCCAGTGGAGTGTCACAAGCATTTAGGCCCAGGCCAAAGTGCGCCTTCTTTGTCTGCACAGCTGCCCAAACTCTCACCTTTCCACTCAGGCCGCCCCTTTACTTGAAGTGTGTGTGGAACCTGTCCACACAGTACACCTCGCTGCACAGCTGAGCATAGGTCGGGGCATCGTAGCTTCCTGCCAGGTGACCGAGATTCTCAGGCAGATGGGTTCCTGGGACACACGCGGAGAGGCTCCTGCCCGGGCCACAGGCCGCCCACTGCCCCTGCCCCAGATCGGGGGCCGCAAAGCAGCCCTGTCTGAGTCCCCTGCCACTAGAGGGTGTATTGGACCAACACTTGTAGAAAACGGGGTCCTTGCGGGCCACTCATTGGAGGGACACAAATAAATCTTTGCCGACTTTCTGCTGAAACTTACGAGCGTTCACATCTAAGCCTCTTACAAGGTCAGCTGTTTAGCTAAACATGAGCTCATGGTCTAAATTTACACAATAATGTAGAAAGCAGCTACAAGGGGAGCCAATCAGCAAAAACAATCAATACCAGAATTAGATTCCCAAGGACATCCATCAGATGTAGGAATAATCGGGTGCAAGGCAGAAAATATACATCAAACTGGAACTGAAACAGGGCACAAGGATGTTTTCAAAGACTGGTAGGATCTCTAAAACATTTTTAAAGGATATGTCATTGATAAAGCTAAATACTCAAAGGTTGTGTAATACAACAGATTAATCATTGAGAAGAGTGAAATTATGCTGTTTTGAAAACTATGGCAGGTCAGATTTTCTGCCTAATTATATAAGAAGATTTCTCTAAAAAATACACATTATTTCAAAGACTTATTGGCTGTGAAATAAGATAAGGGTATTTCAAATGGCTTGTCTGCAAAGAAAGGTGAGATGTAGGGAATCACAGAAAGTCGAGGGGTATATAGGTCAATATATACATTGCTATATGGTGAACTAAGCCTTAGGCAAGCAACAATGGAGAGGACCTGACCCTTAGAAACGTACAAGTAAGCTGGAATCTTCAAAAGTTCAAATCTTTATAAGTAAAAAGATTTATTAAAATGAATAACCAAGTGTTTTAACTGACATCAGAAGATGAAAACAATAAACCCTGAGAACATAGAAAAAAGATAAATAAAGATATGAGCAGAACTTAATACAGCAGAAAACGTATAAAATTCAGGTGATATAGTAAGACCAAAGAATCTTCTTTGAAAAGATTTAAAAGACACACTTTGATTAAGGAAAAGAAAAACATAAGTAAAGAATATACAGAAAGAGTCAGGACAATGTTATAGCAGAGAATATATGAAATGCCAGTAAATTTGAACATTTCTGTAAAGGGGACCATTTCCTAGCTCCTAAAGTTTACCAAAACTGACACAAGAGGAAATCATTTAAGGTCATCATGTCTGCCCTTGGCATTCTCAGAACACCCTGGCCTCAGAATGCAGCCTCTGTAGTCTATGGTAACCTGCGGAGAGGGGGCGGGGCTGAGGGAGGTTGGAACACTGCCCTCACTCAGGGAGTGTGTGTGGCCATCTCTGCTGTGACTGAACAAAGGGCAGGGGAGCAGGGGGCCCAGGGCAGGGCCCTCATAGCCCGGCAGGCCCAGTGGAGTGTCACAAGTATTTAGGCCAAGACCAAAGGGTGCCTTCTTTGTCTGCACAGCTGCACAAACTCTCACCTTTCCACTCAGGCCGCCCTCTTACTTGAAGGGTGTGTGGAACCTGTCCGTGCAGTACACCTCGCTGCAAACCTGAGCAAAGGTCGGGGCATCGTATCTTCTTGCCAGGTGACCGAGATTCACAGGCAGATGGGTTCCTGGGACACACGCGGAGAGGCTCCTGCCCGGGCCACAGGCCGCCCACTGCCCCTGCCCCAGATCGGGGGCCGCAAAGCAGCCCTGTCTGAGTCCCCTGCCTCTAGAGGGAGTATTGGACCAACACTTGTAGAAAACGGTGTCCTTGCGGGCCACTCATTGGAGGGACACAAATAAATCTTTGCCGACTTTCTGCTGAAACTTACGAGCGTTCACAACTAGGCCTCTTACAAGGTCAGCTGTTTAGCTAAACATGAGCTCATGGTCTAAATTTACACAATAATGAAGAAAGCAGCTACAAGGGGAGACAATCAGCAAAAACAATCAATACCAGAATTAGATTCCCAAATCCATCCATCAGATGTAGGAATAATCGGGTGCAAGGCAGAAAATATACATAAAACTGGAACTGAAACAGGGCAGAAGGATGTTTTCAAAGACTGGTAGGATCTCTAAAACATTTTTAAAGGATATGTCGTTGATAAGGCTAAATACTCAAAGGTTGTGTAATACAACAGATTAATCATTGAGAAGAGTGAAATTATGCTGTTTTGAAAACTATGGCAGGTCAGATTTTCTGCCTAATTATATAAGAAGATTTCTCTAAAAAATACACATTATTTCAAAGACTTATTGGCTGTGAAATAAGTTAAGGGTATTTCAAATGGCTTGTCTGCAAAGAAAGGTGAGATGTAGGGAATCACAGAAAGTCGAGGGGAATATAGGTCAATATATACACTGCTATATGGTGAACTAAGCCTTAGGCCAGCAACAATGGAGAGGACCTGACCCTTAGAAACGTACAAGTAAGCTGGAATCTTCAAAAGTTCAAATCTTTATAACTAAAAAGATTTATTAAAATGAATAACCAAGTGTTTTAATTGACATCAGAAGATGAAAACAATAAACCCTGAGAACATAGAAAAAAGATAAATAAAGATATGAGCAGAACTTAATACAACAGAAAACGTATAAAATTCAGGTGATATAGTAAGACCAAAGAATCTTCTTTGAAAAGATTTAAAAGACACACTTTGATTAAGGAAAACAAAAACATAAGTAAAGAATATACAGAAAGAGTCAGGACAATGTTATAGCAGAGAATATATGAAATGCCAGTAAATTTGAACATTTCTGTAAAGGGGACCATTTCCTAGCTCCTAAAGTTTACCAAAACTGACACAAGAGGAAATCATTTAAGGTCATCATGTCTGCCCTTGGCATTCTCAGAATGCCCTGGCCTCAGAATGCAGCCTCTGTAGTCCATGGTAACCTGAGGAGAGAGGGCGGGGCTGAGGGAGGTTGGAACACTGCCCTCACTGAGGGAGTGGATGTGGCCATCTCTGCTGTGACTGAACAAAAGGCAGGGGAGCAGGGGGTCCAGGGCATGGCCCTCAGAGCCCGGCAGGCCCAGTGGAGTGTCACAAGCATTTAGGCCCAGGCCAAAGGGGGCTTTCTTTGTCTGCACAGCTGCCCAAACTCTCACCTTTCCACTCAGGCCGCCCTCTTACTTGAAGTGTGTGTGGAACCTGTCCGCGCAGTACACCTCGCTGCACACCTGAGCATAGGTCGGGGCATCGTATCTTCCTGCCAGGTGACCGAGTTTCGCAGGCAGATGGGTTCCTGGGACACACGCGGAGAGGCTCCTGCCCGGGCCACAGGCCGCCCACTGCCCCTGCCCCAGATCGGGGGCCGCAAAGCAGCCCTGTCTGAGTCCCCTGCCTCTAGAGGGAGTATTGGACCAACACTTGTAGAAAACGGGGTCCTTGCGGGCCACTCATTGGAGGGACACAAATAAATCTTTGCCGACTTTCTGCTGAAACTTACGAGCGTTCACATCTAGGCCTCTTACAAGGTCAGCTGTTTAGCTAAACATGAGCTCATGGTCTAAATTTACACAGTAATGAAGAAAGCAGCTACAAGGGGAGACAATCAGCAAAAACAATCAATACCAGAATTAGATTCCCAAATCCATCCATCAGATGTAGGAATAATCGGGTGCAAGGCAGAAAATATACATAAAACTGGAACTGAAACAGGGCAGAAGGATGTTTTCAAAGACTGGTAGGATCTCTAAAACATTTTTAAAGGATATGTCGTTGATAAAGCTAAATACTCAAAGTTGTGTAATACAACAGATTAATCATTGAGAAGAGTGAAATTATGCTGTTTTGAAAACTATGGCAGGTCAGATTTTCTGCCTAATTATATAAGAAGATTTCTCTAAAAAATACACATTATTTCAAAGACTTATTGGCTGTGAAATAAGTTAAGGGTATTTCAAATGGCTTGTCTGCAAAGAAAGGTGAGATGTAGGGAATCACAGAAAGTCGAGGGGAATATAGGTCAATATATACATTGCTATATGGTGAACTAAGCCTTAGGCCAGCAACAATGGAGAGGACCTGACCCTTAGAAACGTACAAGTAAGCTGGAATCTTCAAAAGTTCAAATCTTTATAACTAAAAAGATTTATTAAAATGAATAACCAAGTGTTTTAATTGACATCAGAAGATGAAAACAATAAACCCTGAGAACATAGAAAAAAGATAAATAAAGATATGAGCAGAACTTAATACAACAGAAAACGTATAAAATTCAGGTGATATAGTAAGACCAAAGAATCTTCTTTGAAAAGATTTAAAAGACACACTTTGATTAAGGAAAACAAAAACATAAGTAAAGAATATACAGAAAGAGTCAGGACAATGTTATAGCAGAGAATATATGAAATGCCAGTAAATTTGAACATTTCTGTAAAGGGGACCATTTCCTAGCTCCTAAAGTTTACCAAAACTGACACAAGAGGAAATCATTTAAGGTCATCATGTCTGCCCTTGGCATTCTCAGAATGCCCTGGCCTCAGAATGCAGCCTCTGTAGTCCATGGTAACCTGAGGAGAGAGGGCGGGGCTGAGGGAGGTTGGAACACTGCCCTCACTGAGGGAGTGGATGTGGCCATCTCTGCTGTGACTGAACAAAGGGCAGGGGAGCAGGGGGTCCAGGGCAGGGCCCTCAGAGCCCGGCAGGCCCAGTGGAGTGTCACAAGCATTTAGGCCCAGGCCAAAGGGGGCTTTCTTTGTCTGCACAGCTGCCCAAACTCTCACCTTTCCACTCAGGCCGCCCTCTTACTTGAAGTGTGTGTGGAACCTGTCCGCGCAGTACACCTCGCTGCACACCTGAGCATAGGTCGGGGCATCGTATCTTCCTGCCAGGTGACCGAGTTTCGCAGGCAGATGGGTTCCTGGGACACACGCGGAGAGGCTCCTGCCCGGGCCACAGGCCGCCCACTGCCCCTGCCCCAGATCGGGGGCCGCAAAGCAGCCCTGTCTGAGTCCCCTGCCTCTAGAGGGAGTATTGGACCAACACTTGTAGAAAACGGGGTCCTTGCGGGCCACTCATTGGAGGGACACAAATAAATCTTTGCCGAGTTTCTGCTGAAACTTACGAGCGTTCACATCTAGGCCTCTTACAAGGTCAGCTGTTGAGCTAAACATGAGCTCATGGTCTAAATTTACACAGTAATGTAGAAAGCAGCTACAAGGGGAGAGAATCAGCAAAAACAATCAATACCAGAATTAGATTCCCAAATCCATCCATCAGATGTAGGAATAATAGGGTGCAAGGCAGAAAATATACATCAAACTGGAACTGAAACAAGGCACAAGGATGTTTTCAAAGACTGGTAGGATCTCCAAAACATTTTTAAAGTACATGTCATTGATAAAGCTAAATACTCAGAGGTTGTGTAATACAACAGATTAATCATTGAGAAGAGTGAAATTATGCTGTTTTGAAAACTATGGCAGGTCAGATTTTCTGCCTAATTATATAAGAAGATTTCTCTAAAAAATACACATTATTTCAAAGACTTATTGGCTGTGAAATAAGTTAAGGGTATTTCAAATGGCTTGTCTGCAAAGAAAGGTGAGATGTAGGGAATCACAGAAAGTCGAGGGGAAAATAGGTCAATATATACACTGCTATATGGTGAACTAAGCCTTAGGCCAGCAACAATGGAGAGGACCTGACCCTTAGAAACGTACAAGTAAGCTGGAATCTTCAAAAGTTCAAATCTTTATAAGTAAAAAGATTTATTAAAATGAATAACCAAGTGTTTTAACTGACATCAGAAGATGAAAACAATAAACCCTGAGAACATAGAAAAAAGATAAATAAAGATATGAGCAGAACTTAATACAGCAGAAAACGTATAAAATTCAGGTGATATAGTAAGACCAAAGAATCTTCTTTGAAAAGATTTAAAAGACACACTTTGATTAAGGAAAAGAAAAACATAAGTAAAGAATATACAGAAAGAGTCAGGACAATGTTATAGCAGAGAATATATGAAATGCCAGTAAATTTGAACATTTCTGTAAAGGGGACCATTTCCTAGCTCCTAAAGTTTACCAAAACTGACACAAGAGGAAATCATTTAAGGTCATCATGTCTGCCCTTGGCATTCTCAGAACGCCCTGGCCTCAGAATGCAGCCTCTGTAGTCTATGGTAACCTTCGGAGAGGGGGCGGGGCTGAGGAAGGTTGAACACTGCCCTGACTGAGGGAGTGTGTGTGGCCATCTCTGCTGTGACTGAACAAAGGGCAGGGGTGCAGGGGGCCCAGGGCAGGGCCCTCAGAGCCCGGCAGGCCCAGTGGAGTGTCACAAGCATTTAGGCCCAGGCCAAAGTGCGCATTCTTTGTCTGCACAGCTGCCCAAACTCTCACCTTTCCACTCAGGCCGCCCCCTTACTTGAAGTGTGTGTGGAACCTGTCCACACAGTACACCTCGCTGCACAGCTGAGCATAGGTCTGGGCATCGTAGCTTCCTGACAGGTGACAGCAGTTCGCAGGCAGATGTGTCCCTGTGACACACGCAGAGAGGCTCCTGCCCGGGCCACAGGCCGCCCAATGCCCCTGCCCCAGATCAGGGGCCGCAAAGCAGACCTGTCTGAGTCCCCTGCCTCTAGAGGGAGTATTGGACCAACACTTGTAGAAAATGGGGTCCTTGCGGGCCACTCATTGGAGGGACACAAATAAATCTTTGCCGACTTTCTGCTGAAACTTACGAGTGTTCACACCTAAGCCTTTTACAATGTCTGCTGTTTAGCTAAACATGAGCTCATGATCTAAATTTACACAATAACGAAGAAAGCAGCTACAAGGGGAGCCAATCAGCAAAAACAATCAATACCAGAATTAGATTCCCAAGGACATCCATCAGATGTAGGAATAATCGGGTGCAAGGCAGAAAATATACATCAAACTGGAACTGAAACAGGGCACAAGGATGTTTTCAAAGACTGGTAGGATCTCTAAAACATTTTTAAAGGATATGTCATTGATAAAGCTAAATACTCAAAGGTTGTGTAATACAACAGATTAATCATTGAGAAGAGTGAAATTATGCTGTTTTGAAAACTATGGCAGGTCAGATTTTCTGCCTAATTATATAAGAAGATTTCTCTAAAACATACACATTATTTCAAAGACTTATTGGCTGTGAAATAAGTTAAGGGTATTTCAAATGGCTTGTCTGCAAAGAAAGGTGAGATGTAGGGAATCACAGAAAGTCGAGGGGAATATAGGTCAATATATACATTGCTATATGGTGAACTAAGCCTTAGGCCAGCAAAAATGGAGAGGACCTGACCCTTAGAAACTTACAAGTAAGCTGGAATCTTCAAAAGTTCAAATCTTTATAACTAAAAAGATTTATTAAAATGAATACCCAAGTGTTTTAATTGACATCAGAAGATGAAAACAATAAACCCTGAGAACATAGAAAAAAGATAAATAAAGATATAAGCAGAACTTAATACAACAGAAAACGTATAAAATTCAGGTGATATAGTAAGACCAAAGAATCTTCTTTGAAAAGATTTAAAAGACACACTTTGATTAAGGAAAACAAAAACATAAGTAAAGAATATACAGAAAGAGTCAGGACAATGTTATAGCAGAGAATATATGAAATGCCAGTAAATTTGAACATTTCTGTAAAGGGGACCATTTCCTAGCTCCTAAAGTTTACCAAAACTGACACAAGAGGAAATCATTTAAGGTCATCATGTCTGCAATTGGCATTCTCAGAACGCCCTGGCCTCAGAATGCAGCCTCTGTAGTCCATGGTAACCTGAGGAGAGGGGGCGGGGCTGAGGGAGGTTGGAACACTGCCCTCACTGAGGGAGTGTGTGTGGCCATCTCTGCTGTGACTGAACAAAGGGCAGGGGTGCAGGGGGCCCAGGGCAGGGCCCTCAGAGCCCGGCAGGCCCAGTGGAGTGTCACAAGCATTTAGGCCCAGGCCAAAGTGCGCCTTCTTTGTCTGCACAGCTGCCCAAACTCTCACCTTTCCACTCAGGCCGCCCCTTTACTTGACGTGGGTGTGGAACCTGTCCACACAGTACACCTCGCTGCACAGCTGAGCATAGGTCGGGGCATCGTAGCTTCCTGCCAGGTGACCGAGATTCTCAGGCAGATGGGTTCCTGGGACACACGCGGAGAGGCTCCTGCCCGGGCCACAGGCCGCCCACTGCCCCTGCCCCAGATCGGGGGCCGCAAAGCAGCCCTGTCTGAGTCCCCTGCCTCTAGAGGGTGTATTGGACCAACACTTGTAGAAAACGGGGTCCTTGCGGGCCACTCATTGGAGGGACACAAATAAATCTTTGCCGACTTTCTGCTGAAACTTACGAGCGTTCACATCTAAGCCTCTTACAAGGTCAGCTGTTTAGCTAAACATGAGCTCATGGTCTAAATTTACACAATAATGTAGAAAGCAGCTACAAGGGGAGCCAATCAGCAAAAACAATCAATACCAGAATTAGATTCCCAAGGACATCCATCAGATGTAGGAATAATCGGGTGCAAGGCAGAAAATATACATCAAACTGGAACTGAAACAGGGCACAAGGATGTTTTCAAAGACTGGTAGGATCTCTAAAACATTTTTAAAGGATATGTCATTGATAAAGCTAAATACTCAAAGGTTGTGTAATACAACAGATTAATCATTGAGAAGAGTGAAATTATGCTGTTTTGAAAACTATGGCAGGTCAGATTTTCTGCCTAATTATATAAGAAGATTTCTCTAAAAAATACACATTATTTCAAAGACTTATTGGCTGTGAAATAAGATAAGGGTATTTCAAATGGCTTGTCTGCAAAGAAAGGTGAGATGTAGGGAATCACAGAAAGTCGAGGGGTATATAGGTCAATATATACATTGCTATATGGTGAACTAAGCCTTAGGCCAGCAACAATGGAGAGGACCTGACCCTTAGAAACGTACAAGTAAGCTGGAATCTTCAAAAGTTCAAATCTTTATAAGTAAAAAGATTTATTAAAATGAATAACCAAGTGTTTTAACTGACATCAGAAGATGAAAACAATAAACCCTGAGAACATAGAAAAAAGATAAATAAAGATATGAGCAGAACTTAATACAGCAGAAAACGTATAAAATTCAGGTGATATAGTAAGACCAAAGAATCTTCTTTGAAAAGATTTAAAAGACACACTTTGATTAAGGAAAAGAAAAACATAAGTAAAGAATATACAGAAAGAGTCAGGACAATGTTATAGCAGAGAATATATGAAATGCCAGTAAATTTGAACATTTCTGTAAAGGGGACCATTTCCTAGCTCCTAAAGTTTACCAAAACTGACACAAGAGGAAATCATTTAAGGTCATCATGTCTGCCCTTGGCATTCTCAGAACGCCCTGGCCTCAGAATGCAGCCTCTGTAGTCTATGGTAACCTGCGGAGAGGGGGCGGGGCTGAGGGAGGTTGGAACACTGCCCTCACTGAGGGAGTGTGTGTGGCCATCTCTGCTGTGACTGAACAAAGGGCAGGGGAGCAGGGGGCCCAGGGCAGGGCCCTCAGAGCCCGGCAGGCCCAGTGGAGTGTCACAAGCATTTAGGCCAAGACCAAAGGGTGCCTTCTTTGTCTGCACAGCTGCACAAACTCTCACCTTTCCACTCAGGCCGCCCTCTTACTTGAAGGGTGTGTGGAACCTGTCCGTGCAGTACACCTCGCTGCAAACCTGAGCAAAGGTCGGGGCATCGTATCTTCTTGCCAGGTGACCGAGATTCACAGGCAGATGGGTTCCTGGGACACACGCGGAGAGGCTCCTGCCCGGGCCACAGGCCGCCCACTGCCCCTGCCCCAGATCGGGGGCCGCAAAGCAGCCCTGTCTGAGTCCCCTGCCTCTAGAGGGAGTATTGGACCAACACTTGTAGAAAACGGGGTCCTTGCGGGCCACTCATTGGAGGGACACAAATAAATCTTTGCGGACTTTCTGCTGAAACTTACGAGCGTTCACAACTAGGCCTCTTACAAGGTCAGCTGTTTAGCTAAACATGAGTTCATGGTCTAAATTTACACAATAATGAAGAAAGCAGCTACAAGGGGAGACAATCAGCAAAAACAATCAATACCAGAATTAGATTCCCAAATCCATCCATCAGATGTAGGAATAATCGGGTGCAAGGCAGAAAATATACATAAAACTGGAACTGAAACAGGGCAGAAGGATGTTTTCAAAGACTGGTAGGATCTCTAAAACATTTTTAAAGGATATGTCGTTGATAAAGCTAAATACTCAAAGGTTGTGTAATACAACAGATTAATCATTGAGAAGAGTGAAATTATGCTGTTTTGAAAACTATGGCAGGTCAGATTTTCTGCCTAATTATATAAGAAGATTTCTCTAAAAAATACACATTATTTCAAAGACTTATTGGCTGTGAAATAAGTTAAGGGTATTTCAAATGGCTTGTCTGCAAAGAAAGGTGAGATGTAGGGAATCACAGAAAGTCGAGGGGAATATAGGTCAATATATACATTGCTATATGGTGAACTAAGCCTTAGGCCAGCAACAATGGATAGGACCTGACCATTAGAAACTTACAAGTAAGCTGGAATCTTCAAAAGTTCAAATCTTTATAAGTAAAAAGATTTATTAAAATGAATACCCAAGTGTTTTAATTGACATCAGAAGATGAAAACAATAAACCCTGAGAACATAGAAAAAAGATAAATAAAGATATGAGCAGAACTTAATACAACAGAAAACGTATAAAATTCAGGTGATATAGTAAGACCAAAGAATCTTCTTTGAAAAGATTTAAAAGACACACTTTGATTAAGGAAAACAAAAACATAAGTAAAGAATATACAGAAAGAGTCAGGACAATGTTATAGCAGGGAATATATGAAATGTCAGTAAATTTGAACATTTCTGTAAAGGGGACCATTTCCTAGCTCCTAAAGTTTACCAAAACTGACACAAGAGGAAATCATTTAAGGTCATCATGTCTGCCCTTGGCATTCTCAGAATGCCCTGGCCTCAGAATGCAGCCTCTGTAGTCCATGGTAACCTGAGGAGAGAGGGCGGGGCTGAGGGAGGTTGGAACACTGCCCTCACTGAGGGAGTGGATGTGGCCATCTCTGCTGTGACTGAACAAAGGGCAGGGGAGCAGGGGGTCCAGGGCATGGCCATCAGAGCCCGGTAGTCCCAGTGGAGTGTCACAAGCATTTAGGCCCAGGCCAAAGGGGGCTTTCTTTGTCTGCACAGCTGCCCAAACTCTCACCTTTCCACTCAGGCCGCCCTCTTACTTGAAGTGTGTGTGGAACCTGTCCGCGCAGTACACCTCGCTGCACACCTGAGCATAGGTCGGGGCATCGTATCTTCCTGCCATGTGACCGAGATTGGCAGGCAGATGTGTTCCTGGGACACACACGGAGAGGCTCCTGCCCGGGCCACAGGCCGCCCACTGCCCCTGCCCCAGATCGGGGGCCGCAAAGCAGCCCTGTCTGAGTCCCCTGCCTCTAGAGGGAGTATTGGACCAACACTTGTAGAATACGGGGTCCTTGCGGGCCACTCATTGGAGGGACACAAATAAATCTTTGCCGACTTTCTGCTGAAACTTACGAGCGTTCACATCTAGGCCTCTTACAAGGTCAGCTGTTTAGCTAAACATGAGCTCATGATCTAAATTTACACAATAATGAAGAAAGCAGCTACAAGGGGAGACAATCAGCAAAAACAATCAATACCAGAATTAGATTCCCAAATCCATCCATCAGATGTAGGAATAATCGGGTGCAAGGCAGAAAATATACATCAAACTGGAACTGAAACTATGCACAAGGATGTTTTCAAAGACTGGTAGGATCTCCAAAACATTTTTAAAGTACATGTCATGGATAAAGCTAAATACTCAGAGGTTGTGTAATACAACAGATTAATCATTGAGAAGAGTGAAATTATGCTGTTTTGAAAACTATGGCAGGTCAGATTTTCTGCCTAATTATATAAGAAGAATTCTCTAAACAATACACATTATTTCAAAGACTTATTGGCCGTGAAATAAGTTAAGGGTATTTCAAATGGCTTGTCTGCAAAGAAAGGTGAGATGTAGGGAATCACAGAAAGTCGAGGGGAAAATAGGTCAATATATACATTGCTATATGGTGAACTAAGCCTTAGGCCAGCAACAATGGAGAGGACCTGACCCTTAGAAACTTACAAGTAAGCTGGAATCTTCAAAAGTTCAAATCTTTATAACTAAAAAGATTTATTAAAATGAATAACCAAGTGTTTTAATTGACATCAGAAGATGAAAACAATAAACCCTGAGAACATAGAAAAAAGATAAATAAAGATATGAGCAGAACTTAATACAACAGAAAACGTATAAAATTCAGGTGATATAGTAAGACCAAAGAATCTTCTTTGAAAAGATTTAAAAGACACACTTTGATTAAGGAAAACAAAAACATAAGTAAAGAATATACAGAAAGAGTCAGGACAATGTTATAGCAGAGAATATATGAAATGCCAGTAAATTTGAACATTTCTGTAAAGGGGACCATTTCCTAGCTCCTAAAGTTTACCAAAACTGACACAAGAGGAAATCATTTAAGGTCATCATGTCTGCCCTTGGCATTCTCAGAATGCCCTGGCCTCAGAATGCAGCCTCTGTAGTCCATGGTAACCTGAGGAGAGAGGGCGGGGCTGAGGGAGGTTGGAACACTGCCCTCACTGAGGGAGTGGATGTGGCCATCTCTGCTGTGACTGAACAAAGGGCAGGGGAGCAGGGGGTCCAGGGCAGGGCCCTCAGAGCCCGGCAGGCCCAGTGGAGTGTCACAAGCATTTAGGCCCAGGCCAAAGGGGGCTTTCTTTGTCTGCACAGCTGCCCAAACTCTCACCTTTCCACTCAGGCCGCCCTCTTACTTGAAGTGTGTGTGGAACCTGTCCGCGCAGTACACCTCGCTGCACACCTGAGCATAGGTCGGGGCATCGTATCTTCCTGCCAGGTGACCGAGTTTCGCAGGCAGATGGGTTCCTGGGACACACGCGGAGAGGCTCCTGCCCGGGCCACAGGCCGCCCACTGCCCCTGCCCCAGATCGGGGGCCGCAAAGCAGCCCTGTCTGAGTCCCCTGCCTCTAGAGGGAGTATTGGACCAACACTTGTAGAAAACGGGGTCCTTGCGGGCCACTCATTGGAGGGACACAAATAAATCTTTGCCGACTTTCTGCTGAAACTTACGAGCGTTCACATCTAGGCCTCTTACAAGGTCAGCTGTTGAGCTAAACATGAGCTCATGGTCTAAATTTACACAGTAATGTAGAAAGCAGCTACAAGGGGAGAGAATCAGCAAAAACAATCAATACCAGAATTAGATTCCCAAATCCATCCATCAGATGTAGGAATAATCGGGTGCAAGGCAGAAAATATACATCAAACTGGAACTGAAACAAGGCACAAGGATGTTTTCAAAGACTGGTAGGATCTCCAAAACATTTTTAAAGTACATGTCATTGATAAAGCTAAATACTCAGAGGTTGTGTAATACAACAGATTAATCATTGAGAAGAGTGAAATTATGCTGTTTTGAAAACTATGGCAGGTCAGATTTTCTGCCTAATTATATAAGAAGATTTCTCTAAAAAATACACATTATTTCAAAGACTTATTGGCTGTGAAATAAGTTAAGGGTATTTCAAATGGCTTGTCTGCAAAGAAAGGTGAGATGTAGGGAATCACAGAAAGTCGAGGGGAAAATAGGTCAATATATACACTGCTATATGGTGAACTAAGCCTTAGGCCAGCAACAATGGAGAGGACCTGACCCTTAGAAACGTACAAGTAAGCTGGAATCTTCAAAAGTTCAAATCTTTATAAGTAAAAAGATTTATTAAAATGAATAACCAAGTGTTTTAACTGACATCAGAAGATGAAAACAATAAACCCTGAGAACATAGAAAAAAGATAAAGATATGAGCAGAACTTAATACAGCAGAAAACGTATAAAATTCAGGTGATATAGTAAGACCAAAGAATCTTCTTTGAAAAGATTTAAAAGACACACTTTGATTAAGGAAAACAAAAACATAAGTAAAGAATATACAGAAAGAGTCAGGACAATGTTATAGCAGAGAATATATGAAATGCCAGTAAATTTGAACATTTCTGTAAAGGGGACCATTTCCTAGCTCCTAAAGTTTACCAAAACTGACACAAGAGGAAATCATTTAAGGTCATCATGTCTGCCCTTGGCACTCTCAGAACGCCCTGGCCTCAGAATGCAGCCTCTGTAGTCTATGGTAACCTTCGGAGAGGGGGCGGGGCTGAGGAAGGTTGAACACTGCCCTGACTGAGGGAGTGTGTGTGGCCATCTCTGCTGTGACTGAACAAAGGGCAGGGGTGCAGGGGGCCCAGGGCAGGGCCCTCAGAGCCCGGCAGGCCCAGTGGAGTGTCACAAGCATTTAGGCCCAGGCCAAAGTGCGCCTTCTTTGTCTGCACAGCTGCCCAAACTCTCACCTTTCCACTCAGGCCGCCCCCTTACTTGAAGTGTGTGTGGAACCTGTCCACACAGTACACCTCGCTGCACAGCTGAGCATAGGTCTGGGCATCGTAGCTTCCTGACAGGTGACAGCAGTTCGCAGGCAGATGTGTCCCTGTGACACACGCGGAGAGGCTCCTGCCCGGGCACAGGCCGCCCAATGCCCCTGCCCCAGATCAGGGGCCGCAAAGCAGACCTGTCTGAGTCCCCTGCCTCTAGAGGGAGTATTGGACCAACACTTGTAGAAAATGGGGTCCTTGCGGGCCACTCATTGGAGGGACACAAATAAATCTTTGCCGACTTTCTGCTGAAACTTACGAGTGTTCACACCTAAGCCTTTTACAATGTCAGCTGTTTAGCTAAACATGAGCTCATGATCTAAATTTACACAATAACGAAGAAAGCAGCTACAAGGGGAGCCAATCAGCAAAAACAATCAATACCAGAAATAGATTCCCAAGGACATCCATCAGATGTAGGAATAATCGGGTGCAAGGCAGAAAATATACATCAAACTGGAACTGAAACAGGGCACAAGGATGTTTTCAAAGACTGGTAGGATCTCTAAAACATTTTTAAAGGATATGTCATTGATAAAGCTAAATACTCAAAGGTTGTGTAATACAACAGATTAATCATTGAGAAGAGTGAAATTATGCTGTTTTGAAAACTATGGCAGGTCAGATTTTCTGCCTAATTATATAAGAAGATTTCTCTAAAAAATACACATTATTTCAAAGACTTATTGGCTGTGAAATAAGTTAAGGGTATTTCAAATGGCTTGTCTGCAAAGAAAGGTGAGATGTAGGGAATCACAGAAAGTCGAGGGGAATATAGGTCAATATATACATTGCTATATGGTGAACTAAGCCTTAGGCCAGCAAAAATGGAGAGGACCTGACCCTTAGAAACTTACAAGTAAGCTGGAATCTTCAAAAGTTCAAATCTTTATAACTAAAAAGATTTATTAAAATGAATACCCAAGTGTTTTAATTGACATCAGAAGATGAAAACAATAAACCCTGAGAACATAGAAAAAAGATAAATAAAGATATAAGCAGAACTTAATACAACAGAAAACGTATAAAATTCAGGTGATATAGTAAGACCAAAGAATCTTCTTTGAAAAGATTTAAAAGACACACTTTGATTAAGGAAAACAAAAACATAAGTAAAGAATATACAGAAAGAGTCAGGACAATGTTATAGCAGAGAATATATGAAATGCCAGTAAATTTGAACATTTCTGTAAAGGGGACCATTTCCTAGCTCCTAAAGTTTACCAAAACTGACACAAGAGGAAATCATTTAAGGTCATCATGTCTGCACTTGGCATTCTCAGAACGCCCTGGCCTCAGAATGCAGCCTCTGTAGTCCATGGTAACCTGCGGAGAGGGGGCGGGGCTGAGGGAGGTTGGAACACTGCCCTCACTGAGGGAGTGTGTGTGGCCATCCCTGCTGTGACTGAACAAAGGGCAGGGGTGCAGGGGGCCCAGGGCAGGGCCCTCAGAGCCCGGCAGGCCCAGTGGAGTGTCACAAGCATTTAGGCCCAGGCCAAAGTGCGCCTTCTTTGTCTGCACAGCTGCCCAAACTCTCACCTTTCCACTCAGGCCGCCCCTTTACTTGAAGTGTGTGTGGAACCTGTCCACACAGTACACCTCGCTGCACAGCTGAGCATAGGTCTGGGCATCATAGCTTCCTGCCAGGTGACCGCAGTTCGCAGGCAGATGTGTCCCTGGGACACACGCGGAGAGGCTCCTGCCCGGGCCACAGGCCGCCCAATGCCCCTACCCCAGATCAGGGGCCGCAAAGCAGACCTGTCTGAGTCCCCTGCCTCTAGAGGGAGTATTGGACCAACACTTGTAGAAAACGGGGTCCTTGCGGGCCACTCATTGGAGGGACACAAATAAATCTTTGCCGACTTTCTGCTGAAACTTAGGAGCGTTCACATCTAAGCCTCTTACAAGGTCAGCTGTTTAGCTAAACATGAGCTCATGGTCTAAATTTACACAATAATGTAGAAAGCAGCTACAAGGGGAGCCAATCAGCAAAAACAATCAATACCAGAATTAGATTCCCAAGGACATCCATCAGATGTAGGAATAATCGGGTGCAAGGCAGAAAATATACATCAAACTGGAACTGAAACAGGGCACAAGGATGTTTTCAAAGACTGGTAGGATCTCTAAAACATTTTTAAAGGATATGTCATTGATAAAGCTAAATACTCAAAGGTTGTGTAATACAACAGATTAATCATTGAGAAGAGTGAAATTATGCTGTTTTGAAAACTATGGCAGGTCAGATTTTCTGCCTAATTATATAAGAAGATTTCTCTAAAAAATACACATTATTTCAAAGACTTATTGGCTGTGAAATAAGTTAAGGGTATTTCAAATGGCTTGTCTGCAAAGAAAGGTGAGATGTAGGGAATCACAGAAAGTCGAGGGGAATATAGGTCAATATATACATTGCTATATGGTGAACTAAGCCTTAGGCCAGCAAAAATGGAGAGGACCTGACCCTTAGAAACTTACAAGTAAGCTGGAATCTTCAAAAGTTCAAATCTTTATAACTAAAAAGATTTATTAAAATGAATAACCAAGTGTTTCAATTGACATCAGAAGATGAAAACAATAAACCCTGAGAACATACAAAAAAGATAAATAAAGATATGAGCAGAACTTAATACAACAGAAAACGTATAAATTTCAGGTGATATAGTAAGACCAAAGAATCTTCTTTGAAAAGATTTAAAAGACACACTTTGATTAAGGAAAACAAAAACATAAGTAAAGAATATACAGAAAGAGTCAGGACAATGTTATAGCAGAGAATATATGAAATGCCAGTAAATTTGAACATTTCTGTAAAGGGGACCATTTCCTAGCTCCTAAAGTTTACCAAAACTGACACAAGAGGAAATCATTTAAGGTCATCATGTCTGCACTTGGCATTCTCAGAACGCCCTGGCCTCAGAATGCAGCCTCTGTAGTCCATGGTAACCTGAGGAGAGGGGGCGGGGCTGAGGGAGGTTGGAACACTGCCCTCACTGAGGGCGTGGATGTGGCCATCTCTGCTGCGACTGAACAAAGGGCAGGGGAGCAGGGGGCCCAGGGCAGGGCCCTCAGAGCCCGGCAGGCCCAGTGGAGTGTCACAAGCATTTAGGCCCAGGCCAAAGGGTGCTTTCTTTGTCTGCACAGCTGCCCAAACTCTCACCTTTCCACTCAGGCCGCCCTCTTACTTGAAGTGTGTGTGGAACCTGTCCGCGCAGTACACCTCGCTGCACACCTGAGCATAGGTCGGGGCATCGTATCTTCCTGCCATGTGACCGAGATTGGCAGGCAGATGTGTTCCTGGGACACACACGGAGAGGCTCCTGCCCGGGCCACAGGCCGCCCACTGCCCCTGCCCCAGATCGGGGGCCGCAAAGCAGCCCTGTCTGAGTCCCCTGCCTCTAGAGGGAGTATTGGACCAACACTTGTAGAATACGGGGTCCTTGCGGGCCACTCATTGGAGGGACACAAATAAATCTTTGCCGACTTTCTGCTGAAACTTACGAGCGTTCACATCTAGGCCTCTTACAAGGTCAGCTGTTTAGCTAAACATGAGCTCATGGTCTAAATTTACACAATAATGTAGAAAGCAGCTACAAGGGGAGCCAATCAGCAAAAACAATCAATACCAGAATTAGATTCCCAAGGACATCCATCAGATGTAGGAATAATCGGGTGCAAGGCAGAAAATATACATCAAACTGGAACTGAAACAGGGCACAAGGATGTTTTCAAAGACTGGTAGGATCTCTAAAACATTTTTAAAGGATATGTCATTGATAAAGCTAAATACTCAAAGGTTGTGTAATACAACAGATTAATCATTGAGAAGAGTGAAATTATGCTGTTTTGAAAACTATGGCAGGTCAGATTTTCTGCCTAATTATATAAGAAGATTTCTCTAAAAAATACACATTATTTCAAAGACTTATTGGCTGTGAAATAAGATAAGGGTATTTCAAATGGCTTGTCTGCAAAGAAAGGTGAGATGTAGGGAATCACAGAAAGTCGAGGGGTATATAGGTCAATATATACATTGCTATATGGTGAACTAAGCCTTAGGCCAGCAACAATGGAGAGGACCTGACCCTTAGAAACGTACAAGTAAGCTGGAATCTTCAAAAGTTCAAATCTTTATAAGTAAAAAGATTTATTAAAATGAATAACCAAGTGTTTTAACTGACATCAGAAGATGAAAACAATAAACCCTGAGAACATAGAAAAAAGATAAATAAAGATATGAGCAGAACTTAATACAGCAGAAAACGTATAAAATTCAGGTGATATAGTAAGACCAAAGAATCTTCTTTGAAAAGATTTAAAAGACACACTTTGATTAAGGAAAAGAAAAACATAAGTAAAGAATATACAGAAAGAGTCAGGACAATGTTATAGCAGAGAATATATGAAATGCCAGTAAATTTGAACATTTCTGTAAAGGGGACCATTTCCTAGCTCCTAAAGTTTACCAAAACTGACACAAGAGGAAATCATTTAAGGTCATCATGTCTGCCCTTGGCATTCTCAGAACGCCCTGGCCTCAGAATGCAGCCTCTGTAGTCTATGGTAACCTGCGGAGAGGGGGCGGGGCTGAGGGAGGTTGGAACACTGCCCTCACTGAGGGAGTGTGTGTGGCCATCTCTGCTGTGACTGAACAAAGGGCAGGGGAGCAGGGGGCCCAGGGCAGGGCCCTCAGAGCCCGGCAGGCCCAGTGGAGTGTCACAAGCATTTAGGCCAAGACCAAAGGGTGCCTTCTTTGTCTGCACAGCTGCACAAACTCTCACCTTTCCACTCAGGCCGCCCTCTTACTTGAAGGGTGTGTGGAACCTGTCCGTGCAGTACACCTCGCTGCAAACCTGAGCAAAGGTCGGGGCATCGTATCTTCTTGCCAGGTGACCGAGATTCACAGGCAGATGGGTTCCTGGGACACACGCGGAGAGGCTCCTGCCCGGGCCACAGGCCGCCCACTGCCCCTGCCCCAGATCGGGGGCCGCAAAGCAGCCCTGTCTGAGTCCCCTGCCTCTAGAGGGAGTATTGGACCAACACTTGTAGAAAACGGGGTCCTTGCGGGCCACTCATTGGAGGGACACAAATAAATCTTTGCGGACTTTCTGCTGAAACTTACGAGCGTTCACAACTAGGCCTCTTACAAGGTCAGCTGTTTAGCTAAACATGAGTTCATGGTCTAAATTTACACAATAATGAAGAAAGCAGCTACAAGGGGAGACAATCAGCAAAAACAATCAATACCAGAATTAGATTCCCAAATCCATCCATCAGATGTAGGAATAATCGGGTGCAAGGCAGAAAATATACATAAAACTGGAACTGAAACAGGGCAGAAGGATGTTTTCAAAGACTGGTAGGATCTCTAAAACATTTTTAAAGGATATGTCGTTGATAAAGCTAAATACTCAAAGGTTGTGTAATACAACAGATTAATCATTGAGAAGAGTGAAATTATGCTGTTTTGAAAACTATGGCAGGTCAGATTTTCTGCCTAATTATATAAGAAGATTTCTCTAAAAAATACACATTATTTCAAAGACTTATTGGCTGTGAAATAAGTTAAGGGTATTTCAAATGGCTTGTCTGCAAAGAAAGGTGAGATGTAGGGGATCACAGAAAGTCGAGGGGAATATAGGTCAATATATACATTGCTATATGGTGAACTAAGCCTTAGGCCAGCAACAATGGATAGGACCTGACCCTTAGAAACTTACAAGTAAGCTGGAATCTTCAAAAGTTCAAATCTTTATAAGTAAAAAGATTTATTAAAATGAATACCCAAGTGTTTTAATTGACATCAGAAGATGAAAACAATAAACCCTGAGAACATAGAAAAAAGATAAATAAAGATATGAGCAGAACTTAATACAACAGAAAACGTATAAAATTCAGGTGATATAGTAAGACCAAAGAATCTTCTTTGAAAAGATTTAAAAGACACACTTTGATTAAGGAAAACAAAAACATAAGTAAAGAATATACAGAAAGAGTCAGGACAATGTTATAGCAGGGAATATATGAAATGTCAGTAAATTTGAACATTTCTGTAAAGGGGACCATTTCCTAGCTCCTAAAGTTTACCAAAACTGACACAAGAGGAAATCATTTAAGGTCATCATGTCTGCCCTTGGCATTCTCAGAATGCCCTGGCCTCAGAATGCAGCCTCTGTAGTCCATGGTAACCTGAGGAGAGAGGGCGGGGCTGAGGGAGGTTGGAACACTGCCCTCACTGAGGGAGTGGATGTGGCCATCTCTGCTGTGACTGAACAAAGGGCAGGGGAGCAGGGGGTCCAGGGCATGGCCATCAGAGCCCGGTAGTCCCAGTGGAGTGTCACAAGCATTTAGGCCCAGGCCAAAGGGGGCTTTCTTTGTCTGCACAGCTGCCCAAACTCTCACCTTTCCACTCAGGCCGCCCTCTTACTTGAAGTGTGTGTGGAACCTGTCCGCGCAGTACACCTCGCTGCACACCTGAGCATAGGTCGGGGCATCGTATCTTCCTGCCATGTGACCGAGATTGGCAGGCAGATGTGTTCCTGGGACACACACGGAGAGGCTCCTGCCCGGGCCACAGGCCGCCCACTGCCCCTGCCCCAGATCGGGGGCCGCAAAGCAGCCCTGTCTGAGTCCCCTGCCTCTAGAGGGAGTATTGGACCAACACTTGTAGAATACGGGGTCCTTGCGGGCCACTCATTGGAGGGACACAAATAAATCTTTGCCGACTTTCTGCTGAAACTTACGAGCGTTCACATCTAGGCCTCTTACAAGGTCAGCTGTTTAGCTAAACATGAGCTCATGATCTAAATTTACACAATAATGAAGAAAGCAGCTACAAGGGGAGACAATCAGCAAAAACAATCAATACCAGAATTAGATTCCCAAATCCATCCATCAGATGTAGGAATAATCGGGTGCAAGGCAGAAAATATACATCAAACTGGAACTGAAACTATGCACAAGGATGTTTTCAAAGACTGGTAGGATCTCCAAAACATTTTTAAAGTACATGTCATGGATAAAGCTAAATACTCAGAGGTTGTGTAATACAACAGATTAATCATTGAGAAGAGTGAAATTATGCTGTTTTGAAAACTATGGCAGGTCAGATTTTCTGCCTAATTATATAAGAAGAATTCTCTAAACAATACACATTATTTCAAAGACTTATTGGCCGTGAAATAAGTTAAGGGTATTTCAAATGGCTTGTCTGCAAAGAAAGGTGAGATGTAGGGAATCACAGAAAGTCGAGGGGAAAATAGGTCAATATATACATTGCTATATGGTGAACTAAGCCTTAGGCCAGCAACAATGGAGAGGACCTGACCCTTAGAAACTTACAAGTAAGCTGGAATCTTCAAAAGTTCAAATCTTTATAACTAAAAAGATTTATTAAAATGAATAACCAAGTGTTTTAATTGACATCAGAAGATGAAAACAATAAACCCTGAGAACATAGAAAAAAGATAAATAAAGATATGAGCAGAACTTAATACAACAGAAAACGTATAAAATTCAGGTGATATAGTAAGACCAAAGAATCTTCTTTGAAAAGATTTAAAAGACACACTTTGATTAAGGAAAACAAAAACATAAGTAAAGAATATACAGAAAGAGTCAGGACAATGTTATAGCAGAGAATATATGAAATGCCAGTAAATTTGAACATTTCTGTAAAGGGGACCATTTCCTAGCTCCTAAAGTTTACCAAAACTGACACAAGAGGAAATCATTTAAGGTCATCATGTCTGCCCTTGGCATTCTCAGAATGCCCTGGCCTCAGAATGCAGCCTCTGTAGTCCATGGTAACCTGAGGAGAGAGGGCGGGGCTGAGGGAGGTTGGAACACTGCCCTCACTGAGGGAGTGGATGTGGCCATCTCTGCTGTGACTGAACAAAGGGCAGGGGAGCAGGGGGTCCAGGGCAGGGCCCTCAGAGCCCGGCAGGCCCAGTGGAGTGTCACAAGCATTTAGGCCCAGGCCAAAGGGGGCTTTCTTTGTCTGCACAGCTGCCCAAACTCTCACCTTTCCACTCAGGCCGCCCTCTTACTTGAAGTGTGTGTGGAACCTGTCCGCGCAGTACACCTCGCTGCACACCTGAGCATAGGTCGGGGCATCGTATCTTCCTGCCAGGTGACCGAGTTTCGCAGGCAGATGGGTTCCTGGGACACACGCGGAGAGGCTCCTGCCCGGGCCACAGGCCGCCCACTGCCCCTGCCCCAGATCGGGGGCCGCAAAGCAGCCCTGTCTGAGTCCCCTGCCTCTAGAGGGAGTATTGGACCAACACTTGTAGAAAACGGGGTCCTTGCGGGCCACTCATTGGAGGGACACAAATAAATCTTTGCCGACTTTCTGCTGAAACTTACGAGCGTTCACATCTAGGCCTCTTACAAGGTCAGCTGTTGAGCTAAACATGAGCTCATGGTCTAAATTTACACAGTAATGTAGAAAGCAGCTACAAGGGGAGAGAATCAGCAAAAACAATCAATACCAGAATTAGATTCCCAAATCCATCCATCAGATGTAGGAATAATCGGGTGCAAGGCAGAAAATATACATCAAACTGGAACTGAAACAAGGCACAAGGATGTTTTCAAAGACTGGTAGGATCTCCAAAACATTTTTAAAGTACATGTCATTGATAAAGCTAAATACTCAGAGGTTGTGTAATACAACAGATTAATCATTGAGAAGAGTGAAATTATGCTGTTTTGAAAACTATGGCAGGTCAGATTTTCTGCCTAATTATATAAGAAGATTTCTCTAAAAAATACACATTATTTCAAAGACTTATTGGCTGTGAAATAAGTTAAGGGTATTTCAAATGGCTTGTCTGCAAAGAAAGGTGAGATGTAGGGAATCACAGAAAGTCGAGGGGAAAATAGGTCAATATATACACTGCTATATGGTGAACTAAGCCTTAGGCCAGCAACAATGGAGAGGACCTGACCCTTAGAAACGTACAAGTAAGCTGGAATCTTCAAAAGTTCAAATCTTTATAAGTAAAAAGATTTATTAAAATGAATAACCAAGTGTTTTAACTGACATCAGAAGATGAAAACAATAAACCCTGAGAACATAGAAAAAAGATAAAGATATGAGCAGAACTTAATACAGCAGAAAACGTATAAAATTCAGGTGATATAGTAAGACCAAAGAATCTTCTTTGAAAAGATTTAAAAGACACACTTTGATTAAGGAAAACAAAAACATAAGTAAAGAATATACAGAAAGAGTCAGGACAATGTTATAGCAGAGAATATATGAAATGCCAGTAAATTTGAACATTTCTGTAAAGGGGACCATTTCCTAGCTCCTAAAGTTTACCAAAACTGACACAAGAGGAAATCATTTAAGGTCATCATGTCTGCCCTTGGCACTCTCAGAACGCCCTGGCCTCAGAATGCAGCCTCTGTAGTCTATGGTAACCTTCGGAGAGGGGGCGGGGCTGAGGAAGGTTGAACACTGCCCTGACTGAGGGAGTGTGTGTGGCCATCTCTGCTGTGACTGAACAAAGGGCAGGGGTGCAGGGGGCCCAGGGCAGGGCCCTCAGAGCCCGGCAGGCCCAGTGGAGTGTCACAAGCATTTAGGCCCAGGCCAAAGTGCGCCTTCTTTGTCTGCACAGCTGCCCAAACTCTCACCTTTCCACTCAGGCCGCCCCCTTACTTGAAGTGTGTGTGGAACCTGTCCACACAGTACACCTCGCTGCACAGCTGAGCATAGGTCTGGGCATCGTAGCTTCCTGACAGGTGACAGCAGTTCGCAGGCAGATGTGTCCCTGTGACACACGCGGAGAGGCTCCTGCCCGGGCACAGGCCGCCCAATGCCCCTGCCCCAGATCAGGGGCCGCAAAGCAGACCTGTCTGAGTCCCCTGCCTCTAGAGGGAGTATTGGACCAACACTTGTAGAAAATGGGGTCCTTGCGGGCCACTCATTGGAGGGACACAAATAAATCTTTGCCGACTTTCTGCTGAAACTTACGAGTGTTCACACCTAAGCCTTTTACAATGTCAGCTGTTTAGCTAAACATGAGCTCATGATCTAAATTTACACAATAACGAAGAAAGCAGCTACAAGGGGAGCCAATCAGCAAAAACAATCAATACCAGAAATAGATTCCCAAGGACATCCATCAGATGTAGGAATAATCGGGTGCAAGGCAGAAAATATACATCAAACTGGAACTGAAACAGGGCACAAGGATGTTTTCAAAGACTGGTAGGATCTCTAAAACATTTTTAAAGGATATGTCATTGATAAAGCTAAATACTCAAAGGTTGTGTAATACAACAGATTAATCATTGAGAAGAGTGAAATTATGCTGTTTTGAAAACTATGGCAGGTCAGATTTTCTGCCTAATTATATAAGAAGATTTCTCTAAAAAATACACATTATTTCAAAGACTTATTGGCTGTGAAATAAGTTAAGGGTATTTCAAATGGCTTGTCTGCAAAGAAAGGTGAGATGTAGGGAATCACAGAAAGTCGAGGGGAATATAGGTCAATATATACATTGCTATATGGTGAACTAAGCCTTAGGCCAGCAAAAATGGAGAGGACCTGACCCTTAGAAACTTACAAGTAAGCTGGAATCTTCAAAAGTTCAAATCTTTATAACTAAAAAGATTTATTAAAATGAATACCCAAGTGTTTTAATTGACATCAGAAGATGAAAACAATAAACCCTGAGAACATAGAAAAAAGATAAATAAAGATATAAGCAGAACTTAATACAACAGAAAACGTATAAAATTCAGGTGATATAGTAAGACCAAAGAATCTTCTTTGAAAAGATTTAAAAGACACACTTTGATTAAGGAAAACAAAAACATAAGTAAAGAATATACAGAAAGAGTCAGGACAATGTTATAGCAGAGAATATATGAAATGCCAGTAAATTTGAACATTTCTGTAAAGGGGACCATTTCCTAGCTCCTAAAGTTTACCAAAACTGACACAAGAGGAAATCATTTAAGGTCATCATGTCTGCACTTGGCATTCTCAGAACGCCCTGGCCTCAGAATGCAGCCTCTGTAGTCCATGGTAACCTGCGGAGAGGGGGCGGGGCTGAGGGAGGTTGGAACACTGCCCTCACTGAGGGAGTGTGTGTGGCCATCCCTGCTGTGACTGAACAAAGGGCAGGGGTGCAGGGGGCCCAGGGCAGGGCCCTCAGAGCCCGGCAGGCCCAGTGGAGTGTCACAAGCATTTAGGCCCAGGCCAAAGTGCGCCTTCTTTGTCTGCACAGCTGCCCAAACTCTCACCTTTCCACTCAGGCCGCCCCTTTACTTGAAGTGTGTGTGGAACCTGTCCACACAGTACACCTCGCTGCACAGCTGAGCATAGGTCTGGTCATCATAGCTTCCTGCCAGGTGACCGCAGTTCGCAGGCAGATGTGTCCCTGGGACACACGCGGAGAGGCTCCTGCCCGGGCCACAGGCCGCCCAATGCCCCTACCCCAGATCAGGGGCCGCAAAGCAGACCTGTCTGAGTCCCCTGCCTCTAGAGGGAGTATTGGACCAACACTTGTAGAAAACGGGGTCCTTGCGGGCCACTCATTGGAGGGACACAAATAAATCTTTGCCGACTTTCTGCTGAAACTTAGGAGCGTTCACATCTAAGCCTCTTACAAGGTCAGCTGTTTAGCTAAACATGAGCTCATGGTCTAAATTTACACAATAATGTAGAAAGCAGCTACAAGGGGAGCCAATCAGCAAAAACAATCAATACCAGAATTAGATTCCCAAGGACATCCATCAGATGTAGGAATAATCGGGTGCAAGGCAGAAAATATACATCAAACTGGAACTGAAACAGGGCACAAGGATGTTTTCAAAGACTGGTAGGATCTCTAAAACATTTTTAAAGGATATGTCATTGATAAAGCTAAATACTCAAAGGTTGTGTAATACAACAGATTAATCATTGAGAAGAGTGAAATTATGCTGTTTTGAAAACTATGGCAGGTCAGATTTTCTGCCTAATTATATAAGAAGATTTCTCTAAAAAATACACATTATTTCAAAGACTTATTGGCTGTGAAATAAGTTAAGGGTATTTCAAATGGCTTGTCTGCAAAGAAAGGTGAGATGTAGGGAATCACAGAAAGTCGAGGGGAATATAGGTCAATATATACATTGCTATATGGTGAACTAAGCCTTAGGCCAGCAAAAATGGAGAGGACCTGACCCTTAGAAACTTACAAGTAAGCTGGAATCTTCAAAAGTTCAAATCTTTATAACTAAAAAGATTTATTAAAATGAATAACCAAGTGTTTCAATTGACATCAGAAGATGAAAACAATAAACCCTGAGAACATACAAAAAAGATAAATAAAGATATGAGCAGAACTTAATACAACAGAAAACGTATAAATTTCAGGTGATATAGTAAGACCAAAGAATCTTCTTTGAAAAGATTTAAAAGACACACTTTGATTAAGGAAAACAAAAACATAAGTAAAGAATATACAGAAAGAGTCAGGACAATGTTATAGCAGAGAATATATGAAATGCCAGTAAATTTGAACATTTCTGTAAAGGGGACCATTTCCTAGCTCCTAAAGTTTACCAAAACTGACACAAGAGGAAATCATTTAAGGTCATCATGTCTGCACTTGGCATTCTCAGAACGCCCTGGCCTCAGAATGCAGCCTCTGTAGTCCATGGTAACCTGAGGAGAGGGGGCGGGGCTGAGGGAGGTTGGAACACTGCCCTCACTGAGGGCGTGGATGTGGCCATCTCTGCTGCGACTGAACAAAGGGCAGGGGAGCAGGGGGCCCAGGGCAGGGCCCTCAGAGCCCGGCAGGCCCAGTGGAGTGTCACAAGCATTTAGGCCCAGGCCAAAGGGTGCTTTCTTTGTCTGCACAGCTGCCCAAACTCTCACCTTTCCACTCAGGCCGCCCTCTTACTTGAAGTGTGTGTGGAACCTGTCCGCGCAGTACACCTCGCTGCACACCTGAGCATAGGTCGGGGCATCGTATCTTCCTGCCATGTGACCGAGATTGGCAGGCAGATGTGTTCCTGGGACACACACGGAGAGGCTCCTGCCCGGGCCACAGGCCGCCCACTGCCCCTGCCCCAGATCGGGGGCCGCAAAGCAGCCCTGTCTGAGTCCCCTGCCTCTAGAGGGAGTATTGGACCAACACTTGTAGAATACGGGGTCCTTGCGGGCCACTCATTGGAGGGACACAAATAAATCTTTGCCGACTTTCTGCTGAAACTTACGAGCGTTCACATCTAGGCCTCTTACAAGGTCAGCTGTTTAGCTAAACATGAGCTCATGATCTAAATTTACACAATAATGAAGAAAGCAGCTACAAGGGGAGACAATCAGCAAAAACAATCAATACCAGAATTAGATTCCCAAATCCATCCATCAGATGTAGGAATAATCGGGTGCAAGGCAGAAAATATACATCAAACTGGAACTGAAACTATGCACAAGGATGTTTTCAAAGACTGGTAGGATCTCCAAAACATTTTTAAAGTACATGTCATGGATAAAGCTAAATACTCAGAGGTTGTGTAATACAACAGATTAATCATTGAGAAGAGTGAAATTATGCTGTTTTGAAAACTATGGCAGGTCAGATTTTCTGCCTAATTATATAAGAAGAATTCTCTAAACAATACACATTATTTCAAAGACTTATTGGCCGTGAAATAAGTTAAGGGTATTTCAAATGGCTTGTCTGCAAAGAAAGGTGAGATGTAGGGAATCACAGAAAGTCGAGGGGAAAATAGGTCAATATATACATTGCTATATGGTGAACTAAGCCTTAGGCCAGCAACAATGGAGAGGACATGACCCTTAGGAACGTACAAGTAAGCTGGAATCTTCAAAAGTTCAAATCTTTATAAGTAAAAAGATTTATTAAAATGAATAACCAAGTGTTTTAATTGACATCAGAAGATGAAAACAATAAACCCTGAGAACATAGAAAAAAGATAAATAAAGATATGAGCAGAACTTAATACAACAGAAAACGTATAAAATTCAGGTGATTTAGTAAGTCCAAAGAATCTTCTTTGAAAAGCTTTAAAAGACACACTTTAATTAAGGAAAACAAAAACATAAGTAAAGAATATACAGAAAGAGTCAGGACAATGTTAGAGCAGAGAATATATGAAATGCCAGTAAATTTGAACATTTCTGTAGAGGGGACCATTTCCTAGCTCCTAAAGTTTACCAAAACTGACACAAGAGGAAATCATTTAAAGTCATCATGTCTGCCCTTGGCATTCTCGGAACGCCCTGGACTCAGAATGCAGCCTCTGTAGTCCATGGTAACCTGAGGAGAGGGGGCGGGGCTGAGGGAGGTTGGAACACTGCCCTCACTGAGGGAGTGTGTGTGGCCATCTCTGCTGTGACTGAACAAAGGGCAGGGGAGCAGGGGGCCCAGGGCAGGGCCCTCAGAGCCCGGCAGGCCCAGTGGAGTGTCACAAGCATTTAGGCCAAGGCCAAAGGGTGCCTTCTTTGTCTGCACAGCTGCCCAAACTCTCACATTTCCACTCAAGACGCCCTCTTATTTGAAGGGTGTGTGGAACCTGTCCGCGCAGTACACCTCGCTGCACACCTGAGCATAGGTCGGGGCATCGTATCTTCCTTCCAGGTGACCGAGATTCGCAGGCAGATGGGTTCCTGGGACACGCGCGGAGAGGCTCCTGCCCGGGCCACAGGCCGCCCACTGCCCCTGCCCCAGATCGGGGGCCGCAAAGCAGCCCTGTCTGAGACCCCTGCCTCTAGAGGGAGTATTGGACCAACACTTGTAGAAAACGGGGTCCTTGCGGGCCACTCATTGGAGGGACACAAATAAATCTTTGCCGACTTTCTGCTGAAACTTACGAGCGTTCACACCTAAGCCTCTTACAAGGTCAGCTGTTTAGCTAAACATGAGCTCATGATCTAAATTTACACAATAATGAAGAAAGCAGGTACAAGGGGAGACAATCAGCAAAAACAATCAATACCAGAATTAGATTCCCAAGGCCATCCATCAGATGTAGGAATAATCGGGTGCAAGGCAGAAAATATACATAAAACTGGAACTGAAACAAGGCACAAGGATGTTTTCAAAGACTGGTAGGATCTCCAAAACATTTTTAAAGTACATGTCATTGATAAAGCTAAATACTCAAAGGTTGTGTAATACAACAGATTAATCATTGAGAAGAGTGAAATTATGCTGTTTTGAAAACTATGGCAGGTCAGATTTTCTGCCTAATTATATAAGAAGATTTCTCTAAAAAATACACATTATTTCAAAGACTTATTGGCTGTGAAATAAGTTAAGGGTATTTCAAATGGCTTGTCTGCAAAGAAAGGTGAGATGTAGGGAATCACAGAAAGTCGAGGGGAATATAGGTCAATATATACATTGCTATATGGTGAACTAAGCCTTAGGCCAGCAAAAATGGAGAGGACCTGACCCTTAGAAACGTACAGGTAAGCTGGAATCTTCAAAAGTTCAAATCTTTATAAGTAAAAAGATTTATTAAAATGAATAACCAAGTGTTTTAATTGACATCAGAAGATGAAAACAATAAACCCTGAGAACATAGAAAAAAGATAAATAAAGATATGAGCAGAACTTAATACAACAGAAAACGTATAAAATTCAGGTGATATAGTAAGACCAAAGACTCTTCTTTGAAAAGCTTTAAAAGACACACTTTGATTAAGGAAAACAAAAACATAAGTAAAGAATATACAGAAAGAGTCAGGACAATGTTATAGCAGAGAATATATGAAATGCCAGTAAATTTGAACATTTCTGTAAAGAGGACCATTTCCTAGCTCCTAAAGTTTACCAATACTGACACAAGAGGAAATCATTTAAGGTCATCATGTCTGCCCTTGGCATTCTCAGAACGCCGTGGCCTCAGAATGCAGCCTCTGTAGTCCATGGTAACCTGAGGAGAGGGGGCGGGGATGAGGGAGGTTTGAACACTGCCCTCACTGAGGGAGTGGATGTGGCCATCTCTGCTGTGACTGAACAAAGGGCAGGGGAGCAGGGGGCCCAGGGCAGGGCCCTCAGAGCCCGGCAGGCCCAGTGGAGTGTCACAAGCATTTAGGCCCAGGCCAAAGGGGGCTTTCTTTGTCTGCACATCTGCCCAAACTCTCACATTTCCACTCAGGCCGCCCTCTTATTTGAAGGGTGTGTGGAACCTGTCCGCGCAGTACACCTCGCTGCACAGCTGAGCGTAGGTCGGGGCATCGTAGCTTCCTGCCAGGTGACCGAGGTTCGCAGGCTGATGGGTTCCTGGGACACACGTGGAGTGGCTCCTGCCCGGGCCACAAGCCACCCACTGCCCCTGCCGCAGATCGGGGGCTGCAAAGCAGCCCTGTCTGAGTCCCCTGACTCTAGAGGGAGTATTGGACCAACACTTGTAGAAAACGGGGTGCTTGCGGGCCACTCATTGGAGGGACACAAATAAATCTTTGCTGACTTTCTGCTGAAACTTTCGAGCGTTCACAACTAAGCCTCTTACAAGGTCAGCTGTTTAGCTAAACATGAGTTCATGGTCTAAATTTACACAATAATGAAGAAAGCAGCTACAAGGGGAGACAATCAGCAAAAACATTCAATACCAGAATTAGATTCCCAAATCCATCCATCGGATGTAGGAATAATCCGGTGCAAGGCAGAAAATATACATCAAACTGGAACTGAAACTTGGCACAAGGATGTTTTCAAAGACTGGTAGGATCTCCAAAACATTTTTAAAGTACATGTCATTGATAAAGCTAAATACTCAGAGGTTGTGTAATACAACAGATTAATCATTGAGAAGAGTGAAATTATGCTGTTTTGAAAACTATGGCAGGTCAGATTTTCTGCCTAATTATATAAGAAGATTTCTCTAAAAAATACACATTATTTCAAAGACTTATTGGCTGTGAAATAAGTTAAGGGTATTTCAAATGGCTTGTCTGCAAAGAAAGGTGAGATGTAGGGAATCACAGAAAGTCGAGGGGAATATAGGTCAATATATACACTGCTATATGGTGAACTCATCCTTAGGCCAGCAACAATGGAGAGGACCTGACCCTTAGAAACGTACAAGTAAGCTGGAATCTTCAAAAGTTCAAATCTTTATAAGTAAAAAGATTTATTAAAATGAATAACCAAGTGTTTTAATTGACATCAGAAGATGAAAACAATAAACCCTGAGAACATAGAAAAAAGATAAATAAAGATATGAGCAGAACTTAATACAACAGAAAACGTATAAAATTCAGGTGATTTAGTAAGTCCAAAGAATCTTCTTTGAAAAGATTTAAAAGACACACTTTGATTAAGGAAAACAAAAACATAAGTAAAGAATATACAGAAAGAGTCAGGAAAATGTTAGAGAAGAGAATATATGAAATGCCAGTAAATTTGAACATTTCTGTAGAGGGGACCATTTCCTAGCTCCTAAAGTTTACCAAATCTGACACAAGAGGAAATCATTTAATGTCATCATGTCTGCCCTTGGCATTCTCGGAACGCCCTGGCCTCAGAATGCAGCCTATGTAGTCCATGGTAACCTTCGGAGAGGTGGCGGGGCTGAGGGAGGTTGGAACACTGCCTTCACTGAGGGAGTGTGTGTGGCCATCTCTGCTGTTACTGAACAAAGGGCAGGGGAGCAGGGGGCCCAGGGCAGGGCCCTCAGAGCCCGGCAGGCCCAGTGGAGTGTCACAAGCATTTAGGCCCAGGGCAAAGGGGGCCTTCTTTGTCTGCACAGCTGCGCAAACTCTCACCTTTCCACTCAGGCCGCCCTCTTACTTGAAGTGTGTGTGGAACCTGTCCGCACAGTACACCTCGCTGCTCACCCAACCATAGGTCTGGGCATCGTAGCTTCCTGCCATGTGACCGAAGTTCGCAGGCAGATGGGTTCCTGGGACACGCGCGGAGAGGCTCCTACCAGGGCCTCAGGACACCCACTGCCCCTGCCCCAGATCGGGGGCCGCAAAGCAGCCCTGTCTGTGTCCCCTGCCTCTAGAGGGAGTATTGGACCAACACTTGTAGAAAACGGGGTCCTTGCGGGCCACTCATTGGAGGGACACAAATAAATCTTTGCCGACTTTCTGCTGAAACTTACGAGAGTTCACACCTAAGCCACTTACAAGGTCAGCTGTTTAGCTAAACATGAGCTCATGATCTAAATTTTCACAGTAATGAAGAAAGCAGCTACAAGGGGAGACAATCAGCAAAAACAATCAATACCAGAATTAGATTCCCAAGGCCATCCATCAGATGTAGGAATAATCGGGTGCAAGGCAGAAAATATACATAAAACTGGAAATGAAACAAGGCACAAGGATGTTTTCAAAGACTTGTAGGATCTCTAAAACATTTTTAAAGTACATGTCATTGATAAAGCTAAATACTCAATGGTTGTGTAATACAACAGATTAATCATTGAGAAGAGTGAAATTATGCTGTTTTGAAAACTATGACAGGTCAGATTTTCTGCCTAATTATATAAGAAGATTTCTCTAAAAATTACACATTATTTCAAAGACTTATTGGCTGTGAAATAAGTTAAGTGTATTTCAAATGGCTTGTCTGCAAAGAAAGGTGAGATGTAGGGAATCACAGAAAGTCGAGGGAAAAATAGGTCAATATATACATTGCTATATGGTGAACTAAGCCTTAGGCCAGCACCAATGGAGAGGACCTGACCCTTAGAAACGTACAAGTAAGCAGGAATCTTCAAAAGTTCAACTCTTTTTAAGTAAAAAGATTTATTAAAATGAATAACCAAGTGTCTTAATTGACATCAGAAGATCAAAACCATAAACTCTGAGAACATAGAAAAAAGATAAATAAAGATATGAGCAGAACTTAATACAACAGAACACGTATAAAATTCAGGTGATTTAGTAAGTCCAAAGAAACTTCTTTGAAAAGATTTAAAAGACACACTTTGATTAAGGAAAACAAAAACATAAGTAAAGAATATACAGAAAGAGTCAGGACAATGTTAGAGCAGAGAATATATGAAATGCCAGTAAATTTGAACATTTCTGTAAAGGGGACCATTTCCTAGCTCCTAAAGTTTACCAAAACTGACACAAGAGGAAATCATTTAAGGTCATCATGTCTGCCCTTGGCATTCTCAGAACGCCCTGGCCACAGAATGCAGCCTCTGTAGTCCATTGTAACCTGCGGAGAGTGGGCGGGTCTGAGGGAGGTTGGAACACTGCCCTCTCTGAGGGAGTGGATGTGGCCATCTCTGCTGTGACTGAACAAAGGGCAGGGGAGCAGGGGGCCCAGGGCAGGGCCCTCAGAGCCCGGCAGGCCCAGTGGAGTGTCACAAGCATTTAGGCCCAGGACAAAGGGGGCCTTCTTTGTCTGAACAGCTGCGCAAACTCTCACCTTTCCATTCAGGCCGCCCTCTTACTTGAAGTGTGTGTGGAACCTGTCCGCACAGTACACCTCGCTGCACCGCTGATCATAGGTCTGGGCATCGTAGCTTCCTGCCAGATGACCAAAGTTCGCAGGCAGATGGGTCCCTGGGGCACACACGGATAGGCTCCTGCCCAGGCCACAGGCCGCCCACTGCCCCTGCCCCAGATCAGGGGCCGCAAAGTAGCCCTGTCTGAGTCCCCTGACTCTAGAGGGAGTATTGGACCAACACTTGTAGAAAACGGGGTCCTTGCGGGCCACTCATTTGAGGGACACAAATAAATCTTTGCCGACTTTCTGCTGAAACTTACGAGCGTTCACACCTAAGCCTCTTACAAGGTCAGCTGTTTAGCTAAACATGAGCTCATGATCTAAATTTGCACAATAATGAAGAAAGCAGCTACAAGGGGAGACAATCAGTAAAAACAATCAATACCAGAATTAGATTCCCAAGGCCATCCATCAGATGTAGGAATAATCGGGTGCAAGGCAGAAAATATACATAAATCTGGAAATGAAACAAGGCACAAGGATGTTTTCAAAGACTGGTAGGATCTCAAAACATTTTTAAAGTACATGTCATTGATAAACTAAATACTCAATGGTTGTGTAATACAACAGATTAATCATTGAGAAGGGTGAAATTATGCTGTTTTGAAAACTATGGCAGGTCAGATTTTCTGCCTAATTATATAAGAAGATTTCTCTAAATAATACACATTATTTCAAAGACTTATTGGCTCTGAAATAAGTTAAGGGTATTTCAAATGGCTTGTCTGCAAAGAAAGGTGAGATGTAGGGAATCACAGAAAGTCGAGGGGAAAATAGGTCAATATATACATTGCTATATGGTGAACTAAGCCTTAGGCCAGCAACAATGGAGAGGACCTGACCCTTAGAAACTTACAAGTAAGCAGGAATCTTCAAAAGTTCAAATCTTTATAAGTAAAAAGATTTATTAAAATGAATAACCAAGTGTCTTAATTGACATCAGAAGATCAAAACAATAAACTCTGTGAACATAGAAAAAAGATAAATAAAGATATGAGCAGAACTTAATACAACAGAAAACGTATAAAATTCAGGTGATTTAGTAAGTCCAAAGAATCTTCTCTGAAAAGATTTAAAAGACACACTTTGATTAAGGAAAACAAAAACATAAGTAAAGAATATACAGAAAGAGTCAGGACAATGTTAGAGCAGAGAATATATGAAATGCCAGTAAAATTGAACATTTCTGTAAAGGGGACCATTTCCTAGCTTCTAAAGTTTACCAAAACTGACACAGGAGGAAATCATTTAAGGTCATCATGTCTGCCCTTGGCATTCTCAGAACGCCCTGGCCTCAGAATGCAGCCTCTGTAGTACATGGTAACCTGAGGAGAGGGGGCGGGTCTGAGGGAGTTTGGAACACTGCCCTCACTGAGGGAGTGGGTGTGTCCATCTGTGCTGTGACTGAACAAAGGGCAGCGGTACAGGGGGCCCAGGGCAGGGCCCTCAGAGCCCGGCAGGCACAGTGGAGTGTCAAAAGCATTTAGGCCCAGGCCAAAGGGCGCTTTCTTTGTCTGCACAGCCGCCCAAACTCTAACCTTTCCACTCAGGCCGCCCTTTTACTTGAAGTGTGTGTGTAATCGGTCCACGCAGTACACCTCGCTGCACAGCTAAGCATATGTCGTGGCATCGTACCTTCCTGGTAGGTGACCGAAGTTCGCAGCAAATGGGTCCCTGGGACACACGCGGAGAGGCTCCTGCCCGGGCCACAGCCCGCCCACTGCCCCTGCCCCTGATCGGGGGCCGCAATTCAGCCCTGTCTGAGTCCCCTGCCTCTAGAGGGAGTATTGCACCAACACTTCTAGAAAACGGGGTCCTCGTGGGCAACTCATTGCTGGGAAACATATAAATCTTTGCCGACTTTCTGCTGAAACTTACGAGCATTCACACCTAAGCCTCTTACAAGGTCAGCTGTTTAGCTAAACATGAGATCATAATCTAAATTTACACAATAATGAAGAAAGCAGCTACAAGGGGAGACAATCAGCAAAAACAATCAATACCAGAATTATATTCCCAAGGCCATCCATCAGATGTTGGAATAATCATGTGCAAGGCAGAAAGATAAAGAAAACTGGAACTGAAACAAGGAACAAGTATGTTTTCAAAGACTGGTAGAATCTCTAATACATTTTTAAAGTACATGTCCTTGATAAAGCTAAATACTCAAAGGTTGTGTAATACAAAAGATTAATCATTGAGAAGAGTGAAATTATGCTGTTTTGAAAACTATGGCAGGTCAGATTTTCTGCCTAATTATATAAGAAGATTTCTCTAAAAAATACACATTATTTCAAAGACTTATTGGCTGTGAAATAAGTTAAGGGTATTTCAAATGGCTTGTCTGCAAAGAAAGGTGAGATGTAGGGAATCACAGAAAGTCGAGGGGAAAATAGGTCAATATATACATTGCTATATGGTGAACTAAGCCTTAGGCCAGCAACAATGGAGAGGACCTGACCCTTAGAAATGTACAAGTAAGCTGGAATCTTCAAAAGTTCAAATCTTTATAAGTAAAAAGCTTTATTAAAATGAATAACCAAGTGTTTTAATTGACATCAGAAGATGAAAACAATAAACCCTGAGAACATAGAAAAAAGATAAATAAAGATATGAGCAGAACTTAATACAACAGAAAACGTATAAAATTCAGGTGATTTAGTAAGACCAAAGAATCTTCTTTGAAAAGATTTAAAAGACACACTTTGATTAAGGAAAACAAAAACATAAGTAAAGAATATACAGAAAGAGTCAGGACAATGTTATAGCAGAGAATATATGAAACGCCAGTAAATTTGAACATTTCTGTAAAGGGGACCATTTCCTAGCTCCTAAAGTTTACCAAAACTGACACAAGAGGAAATAATTTAAGGTCATCATGTCTGCCCTTGGCATTCTCGGAACGCCCTGGCCTCAGAATGCAGCCTCTGTAGTCCATGGTAACCTGCGGAGAGGGGGCGGGGCTGAGGGAGGTTGGAACACTGCCCTCACTGAGGGAGTGGGTGTGGCCATCTCTGCTGTGACTGAACAAAGGGCAGGGGAGCAGGGAGCCCAGGGCATGGCTCTCAGAGCCGGGCAGGCCCAGTGGAGTGTCACAAGCATTTAGGCCTAGGCCAAAGGGGGCCTTCTTTGTCTGCACAGCTGCCCAACCACTCATCTTTCCACTCAAGCCTCCCTCTTACTTGAAGTGTGTGTGGAACGTGTCCGCGCAGTACACCTCTCTGAACAGGTAACCATATGTCTGGGTATCTTAGCTTCCTGACAGGTGACCGAAGTTCGTAGGCATATGGGTCACTGGGACACACGCGGAGGGGATCCTGCGCGGGCCACTGGCCGCCCACTGCCCCTGCCCCAAGCGTGGGCTGCAAGTCAGCCCTGTCTGAATCCCCTGCCTCTAGAGGGAGTATTGGCCCAACACTTCTGCAAAACGGGTTTCTTGCGGGCAATGCATTGGAGGGACACAAATAAATGTT